>NW_011343979.1:0-3186 GCF_000735185.1 Notothenia coriiceps
TTTTCCCTGGCAGGCAACACTGTCACCCGAAAGCGGTCAAGCCTCCTTCCCTCACATGTCGATGCGTTGGTGTTCAAACCAAAAATATGGAAAGGTGGACGTTATCGTGGAGGACAGCGAATAAAGTGTTGCGCAATGCGCTGTTGCGCACTGGATTTACGTGGCATTTATGTAAACAAGAGTTTTTTGCTGTCGATTTTGGTGAGTCCAGTGTTTGTTATTTACTCAGCCATGTAACACAAATTAAAATGCAGTGTTTAATGTTACTGTATGAGTTCCAATAGAAAATACAGTTGTAAACCTCTCTTTGTGTGTCTTTATTATGACGTAACGACTAGTCGACTACTATTTTGAAAAACTAGTCGACTAGTAAATATTGGTAGTTGTGAAACTCCTAGTGTGTGTGTGGGTGTGTGTGTGTGTGTGTGTGTGTGTGTGTGTGTGTGTGTGTGTGTGTGTGTGTGTGTGTGTGTGTGTGGGTGTGTGTGTGTGTGTGTGTATATTAACGTGTGATGTTGTAATTAAGTGCACGATAAACCAATAAGTGGAATCAGAGTTTTTTTTTTACTTTATTGTTGCATGATATCTGAATGATTGGCAATCAGTCTGACCATTTCTCAACACTTATCTAAAGCATTGCCAAAGCCCGCTGTGATTCCTCTCTGTATAATGTGCGCTATACATACTGTATGCTGGTAGTTTTCATACTGCAGAACTGTTCCTTCAGTGGTGATCCTGTCTTTTATATCAGACTCTGAAACTTCAGGAAACTGGGGGCATGCTTCGGTAAAATGCCTTTCCTCCATTGTCTCCACACTTAGAGAACAAGTGCAGCTGTGATTTGTCATGGATCAGGTGTTACAGCGAGAGTCACTGGTCTCCAGTCAGAGCAACACATATCTTGTGCCCATTCCTTCGCTTTTTTACTGCAGTTCCTGGTAAATAATCTGCACTGGAATTATCAGCAACTTTGGGTCGAACTTGGTAATGCAAATTATTGGCATTAATATTTAATTGACACGTTAAGGTTTCTAGATTAATCTCCAGCGTTAACATGTAAACATTCACTGCCCTTAGTTATGATTCGATATATAATAAAATAACACTGAAACGGGCCATTCTGTATGCCACCTGTTTTAGACATTTTGAAATAGAAACACAGCTGAGTCAGTGCTGAAGAACATTTTGATCATTTTATCTGTGGCCAAAACAGAGCTTTTAATGACTGAGAGAGATGGCTTTTCACTGAAAACACTGAAACGTTGACTTTAATTAAATGTATTATGTCCATAAATTTCCCATTACTGTATTAGATTAGTTGAAAGCAATAACATTACGTTTAAATATATTACATTTACAACATAATATACTTAATTCAAGTCAATGTTTCAGTTGTTTCAGTGTAAATTGGTTAGGTATTGTATGTAGAAAACATCTTATGATAATTAGATACAAGATAGTACCATTACATTACATAATAATAATATGCAGTTTATAATATAGAAAATTGAAAAGGTTTGGGTTTTCTGAATTTTGTTTTTAATTTAAAAGCTTTCCTGAGATGACAGATCCTTTGGCCTGTGCTCTAGTGATTCTGACAAGACCACAATGTGTCTACAGACAGGCCCTTTCCCGATGCATTGTTTTTAACTCTGACTTTGTATCACAAGGGTATCTATTCACAAAGGGTCTGTATGTTGTCAGAAATGCAAACACATAGTACAGTATGTGGACAAGCATAACATTCCTACAGTACACTGCACTCTATTCTACACAATGAGAGGCTGATTCAGAAACTCACATGATCCATGAGGCAAACAAACCGAGAGCTGTGTGACCATCCAAACCCTGAACGCAAGTCATCCTCTGTGTCTAACATATCAGCCATCCGGTCGAGGTCATCTGCATGGCATTGATCCTGTTTCTTTAGTTTTCTACACCTACTTCATATTCCTGCCTTTTTTTATTTATATAGCAGCAGCGGAAAATATGAATGTGAACTTTGATAGCGTTTCCATTGCTCAGGATAGAGCACCTGCACTAAAACGTTGACTTCAATTCATTGTATTGTGTCAACTGATTTCACATTGCCGTATTAGGTTAGTTAAAGCCATAATTTTAAGTTTAAATAAAAAGGGTTAGGGTTCAATATTAGGTCCAACTTAATAGTATTGCTTCCAACTAACCTAATGGAGTTATGTGAAATGTGTTGAACTGATACATTTAATCAAAGTCAACGTTTCCGTTTTTTTCAGTGTGGTAAAGGAAGAGGATCAAATCAGTAAATTCTAACAAAAGGCTTCATTAATCCTGCAAATGTTCAGAATAAAGCACATGTCTTCAACCCTAGGTTCAGACAGAGCAGAGCTTCTGTCCGTGATAATTGGGGTCTCAGTGCTGTCTATCTGATCTTCACCTACTTTAGATCCAGAACTGCATCAAAAAGTAATGTCCAGCTTCAGTACAAAGGATCATAGAATGAACCATTACATTGTAACAAGATAAAAGGCAAGATGGCATGCTCATACTGTTTGGTATCACCCAGACCCACCCACACACACACACACGCACAGGCCTGTTGCGATAATCGATAAATTGACTTATCGTACGATAAATAAAAATGGACTCGATAACTTTTCTGAGCTCGATAAATTGCCGTTTACATAAAGATGTGACCAGCATTTTAGCCTGGAGCGCTGTGGCTGCCAGGCGTGCTGTGAGGGGCGGGGCTGGCACACAGCCAGGTCAGGACACTCCGCGTGCAGCAGCGTAGCAGCCAAATTAATAATATAGCGACAAGTGGGAGACAACGTGTGTTCTCATTCGTAACACTCCGTTCGATGTCTCACTATGGGATGCGCCTCATCGCGGAGCAAACAGAAGCATCAATCTCATTACGCCAATCCTGATTGGCTGGTGATCTTGACGTCAGCGTCAGGGAATCTACCCCCTATAAGTAGCTTGCGCTACGCCGCATGCATCATTCAAACACCTCTTCTCGCTTCAGAGCACATCTCTATTGGTAGCCGGGCTAGCTCACACAGTCCACAGACGGAACCAAGCTATCCAAGCTAACTTCGGTCGACGGGCGCTCGCCGGCTACTTTTATATATACTTCTGCAAGAAGACTGTTAATACTAACACACCAGTTAGTGTTGCAATCTACCTCGCCGTTTATTTCTTCGG
>NW_011343980.1:0-2910 GCF_000735185.1 Notothenia coriiceps
TAATCAAAAACACCGTCATGCATAAAGACTGACATGCAGAAAGAGCCTTGAACCATGTCAGTTGGAGTGATGACATCATCGTGTTCCATTACACAGGTGTTTGTATTTGAGCTAATGAGGCGTCCAGAGATCAAAGGTTTCTATTGTTCTGGATGAGAGATAAACCTCTTACATGTGAACGTTTTGTGGAAGAACCATAACAGATATCTGTGAAATTTCAAATCGTGAAACATGTCAAGGAAGTTGAGCATCTGAAGTGTAATTTTTGTGTAGTTTCGGGTTAATAATGTGGCCTTTTTGGCAGTTTAACTAAAGGTGTGCGGCTGCTGCCGTGAGGAAAAAACTGCCTGAAATTACAATGGGGTTTAATGGAGGAATGTTGAACGTTTTTGTCACTTCATGCCCTCAAGAGGCACTTTGTTTAATTATTTTTGCTTAATTATTTGTCATTTTTCAAGCTACGAGATGTTGTCCTACGTTTGTAATGATAAATTATGTCTCAGGAATGTAGGGTTTGGGAATTATGGCAGTTTTAAAAAGATATATGAATGCGAATTTCAAGCTGTCCTCCACTCTAGCTGTGACATCACACACTCTAGTTAATGTTAAAATGTGAAGAAAACCTCTAAAACAAGGTCTGAACAATGTTTAATATCTCTAAAATTAAGAATCAGATTTAAAAGTTGTGTTACACGAACAATGTCAGAAAGATGTGTAACATTTTAAAGTTAGAATGAGGTTTCTGAGTGAAAGTATGAATGAACAGTTAGCAGTTGAAGTCGCATGAAGATTTGTTGAAGTTGAAGAATGGGATGTATTATGGGATGTATCTCTGGAATTATGAAAGTTATGAATGAGAAAAGTAATAGCCATCGATTCCCGACAGAGCTGAGCGTTTTGATGTTTGAACGGAGTTTCTGCGATGTTCAATGCGGGAGGAGAAGCGCGGCAAAATAAGTCGGCGGAATAGTAAACTTTTCGTGCGTAGAATAACAGTTAGTTGGAATGCTGTTAACAGCATTCCCACTAAAATATATTCAATCTAAAAGGTTTCTGTATTAGCGACTGGTTTTCAAATGGTAAAGGCATTTTTCTAGCTCTCATGTTGATGCATTGTTCACAATAGCAGGTGTACAAGTCCTAAATGGGGCCTCCCTCTGTGCAAACAACCCTTAAACTATAAAAAACTAGGATGGAAAAATAGATTTTCTGATACATGTGGTTTCAAATCTTTTTGCCTGCAGTGCTAATAGATGTCCTTTGACCAATTTAACTTTGGACTGCCTTCCTTATATGCAAGAAAATATGTTTATTGACAATGGAAGGCAATTAGCTGCTTTAAATGGCCGATATAGAGAAAATAACAGTTCATTTAATATTTTTTGTATTTTAAAAATAATTTTCTAACCTGTCATTAATGCACAACTGGGGATAAGGAAGGCTAAGATGCAGTGACCAAAGATGGAATGATTGAATTTGCATATTGTAGAATTATCTGCTATTAATGTACTATAATTTAATTATCAGAATAATGTATTTTTTACATTAGCCATTATTTGCTTATAATGTATCAGCCCAACATGTATTTGTAATCCCTAAAGACATATGACAATCTAGTCTTCTAAAGAAATCCAAGCTGTCAATCACCTCCACCTGCTGCCCAACAGCACTACACCTGCACTGACTACTAACCACTGCATGAACCCTTCAGATCTTTATTTGCATAGAAAGTGAGAGACCAGGACCTTCAAAAAATAAAATAGATTAATTCAGGTATTCTGAGTGAATGTATTTAAAATTGATGAATGTTGCTTAAGGATTCAATTATTTTTGTTTGTTTCTGTTTGAGTAGATAACCAGACTTTTTGTTTGTAGTTACCCATAACGTTCACTGTACACTTTAATTTATTCTTATGTCATAAATGTTCTGTGTTCATTGAAATGTGCATCTTGTACAAGTCTTCAATGGGTTGCACAGAGAACCTGAAATAACTTTTCATTTTTGCATAATTTAGCTTAATTCTTCACTTGATGTCTTCTATATCACTCAATTATTTTTTTAAAACCACAACGTCCTGTTGATTTTTACATGTCTGCATTATGCAAGACCAGAGCATGCTTGGGTGTGTCGCAGAGGGCAAACATGAAAATAATCTCAACTCAGAGCAGGGACGGAATCACAACAATGCGGGAACATCTTTAAGTTCTATGATATACTTTAGTTACTTATTTTTATATCATTACTAAAACGCCTTGAACCTAAAACCCTTTCAATTGTATCAGATATTCCAAAAACAATTAGAAACCATGTCGTTAACTTTAATTACATGCTCTTCAATCAATCAATCAATGTTTATTTATATAGCCCAATATCACAAATGTTACATTTGTCTCAGTGGACTTCACAGTTTGTACAGAATATCAGTATGACAATACGACACCCTCTGTCCTTAGACCCTCACATCGTACAAGGAAAAACTTCCAGAGAAAACCCACAGTTTAAAGGGAAAAATGGGAGAAACCTCAGGGAGAGCAACAGAGGAGGGATCCCTCTCCCAGGACGGACAGACGTGCAATAGATGCCGTGTGTAAATTGAAAAGATAATACATTTGCAACATAGGTAGTCCAAATGTTTGGAAATGCATGTGTGTATAATAGGAAGATGAATCCACGAGTATATCCATCCAGGACTTATGATCCAGGACCACAGCCACGGCTCAAGATCCAGGACTCGCAATCCATGACACAGGACCGCAGGATCATCCATGACTCCGGATCCCGGATCCCGGCGTATATAGACACCAAAAAGAAAGAAATTTGGGGAAGCTGGGTTAATCGGAACATGAGAGTACACAGGTATAGACAGAGAGAAGGAAGAAGTAAGATGTCCCCCGACAAACTAAGCCTAT
>NW_011343981.1:0-2904 GCF_000735185.1 Notothenia coriiceps
GGTGATTGGTGCGGGTGGGGATGGATAGAAGGTTGGCTTCTGATGAGCGGAGGCAGCGGGAAGGGGTGTGGTGGTGCAGCAGATCTATATCAGCTAATATCCCTGTGTTTCCTCCAGAAGGAGTTTCTCTCACAATAACACACCTATCTGTTATCCTGGCTCCAAAATGGTGGATTGAACTCCCAATTTATATCATGACAGCTGAACGTCCGCACATCTTCTGTCACAGAATCAACACCCACCTGTTTCAAATGCACCTTTTCCATAAAAAAAAAAGAAAATCATAGTGAATCTCACTTGGTTGTAGCACTTGGTTGGGTTTATTAATAGCTTAGGTACTTTCAGGATTCTTGCTTTTTTGGGGGTCTATCTTCATGGTTGATTGAACTCATTGTTTGTCGCTTTGGACAACATTGTCAGCTAAATGAAATGTAATGTATAAGATGCACAAGATAGAAACAGCGCATTTTTTCTTGTTGGCACTATAATATTTTTAAATTAGCATATAGAAGGTGGCTTTTTAATCAACATCAGCTGCAAGTTAAACGTGGGGTAGGTAAGTTTGAGAAACCGGCTCGAGATACACTTTTTGGTATATTCCATGGAATGCTCTTAACATCCCGATAGCAATGAATATCTGAAGTGCTTTGACAAAAAATCCATAAAAAAATGTCATCTGTGGAAGCCGTGGCGCTGTAAAAAGCACGACCATTCATCTGAGCCGGCCCGGCTAAAGTAACTGGATGGCCTACCTGCCTGTCAGCCTTCCATCTGTGCACAAACTTATCTCGTGTCCTGATTGGTCATGTGCGCGTTTGTGTGTGTTGGAGGAGGGGCTCTGTAAGGAAGTGGCAGATTTTTTCCGGCTGTGTATTTTCAAATTCTAGCGCACTCGAGCTGGTTTCTCCAAAATGACCTACCCCACCTTTAACAGTATAGATGTTAAATTCAACTCTTATTTTCTGCATTCAACTCATCCGTAACTTTTCCAAAAATAAAAATGGTCAAAACAACTAGATCTCCGTTTGATATTTTGTCGTTGTCTTACTTCAATTATCTCAAATGTGTGGAACATTTTACAAACCCAAAGAAATCTGTGATTTAGATTAAGTTTAAATATTGTATCCCGCGGTCATAATTTGACTTTTTAAGCCGTTTTAAGCCACATTTTTACTGTATCGTTCTAGATTTTGGTAGTTTTTAACCATATATTCCAGTCATTTGACGTATATATCTTAAGAATATAAGATAAATACGTTTAGAAAACATTAGTAGCAGCCAAACAACATTGGGGAAATGCAGTTTTTCTCAACTCAGTGCTTTTAAAAGTTTTAAAAACATGGTCTGTTTGTTTGAGACCCCTGTGGATAATTCGGCACCGGTAAAATCCTCCTGAACAAAGAACAATGTAGAAATCCTATTTAGAGAAGCTAGTTGCATTGACAACAAACTCCTTCGATCAGTCCAGAAAAGGACGTGTTTAATATGATCAGATTCAAAGAGAGACTGCTCGGACATGGACTGTAAAACAGTTACACACATTCTGATTCATTCAGGTTTATTTGTATAATCAAATTAGAGAGTTAAACAAATTAAAAATACAAACCAAAATATATAACCACTGTGAAAGTGGGCGGGGCTTAGCCTTAAATCAGGACCACTGATTGGCTCTTTACGCTAATGAGCTGAATTGACATATACAGAGGCGGGAAGTAGTGGAGTACCAATACTTTGTTACTGTACTTGAGTACATTTTTCTGGTATCAGTACTTTACTCCACTACTTATTTTTCTGACATCTTTTTACTTTGACTTCTTACATTTTGAACACTAATATCTGTACTTTCTACTTCTTGAATGTTGAACTCAAATACCTGTACTTTCTACTTCTCACATTTTCCAAACAGGCTGGTTCCTTTAGTTTGAATGTGTGTTCGGTGGCGTGATCATTATTATTTAGAGTCATTGCGTGCCTATTGATTTGAACACGATCCGTGTATCCATCATTTCCGTTTCTTCTCTAAAGAAGAGGGACCAATGAAAACGTTGTCATGTTGCCGTTGTTCAACAGGGAAACATTCATTAGCTAACAATGACATTATTGTTCTATTAATATAAAGGGAGGTCAGGTACTATTTAAAACAGCTGCTAGTTATGGGTACTTTTTACTGAAGTACATTTCAAAGCCCTCTTTACTTTTACTTGAGTAAAGAAGTTTAGTCAGTACTTCTACTTTTACCAGAGTATTTTTAAACACGGGTATCTGTATTTCTACTTGAGTAAAGGATGTGTGTACGTTTGCCCTCTCTGAGTTTAACAAATACTTGGTCTTTTATCACTTAACAAAAATTGATACCTCAAAATCTGTGACTTTCTACATGTTGACGGTACCTGTGGTTTCAAAGAGTTGATTGGGTACACGTTAAAACTCAAACAAGGAATAACTTGGTGTTTACATGAGTTAGTGAAGAGAGAAATTACTGAGTGAAATGCATGAAAATAAAGATGCCATGTGAAATGCAAATCTGGAGTAGCAGTTGTTTTGAACAGACTTTATTGGCAGTATCCATCCAACATGTCTGACCTCACAAGCTGATCGACATCTTGCAATTGACATCACCTTGTGTTACACTCCACCATACAGATGGATCAATGTATTAATTAATAGAGCATTTGGACATAAATCTGTTTGTCTGAAACTAATTTTGTTCATTCAGTTCACCATTTTATTCTTAAAGTTAGCAAGTGTTTAAAGGAGTTGTCATGAAAGCGTTTACGGACATTTGGAGTCAGACTTGAAACCCCATTGAGTTTGACTACCTAAAAACATGGCGAAGATTGATACAGTATTTTAAGATTTATGGAGTGATAAAAAGAGATATCCAAAATCCCTTCTGTAAAAACG
>NW_011343982.1:0-1208 GCF_000735185.1 Notothenia coriiceps
ACACACACACACACACACACACACACACACACACACACACACACACACACACACACACACACACACACACACACACACACACACACACACACACACACACGCCCCAGAGACTCTCCTGACTCTCCTGTATATCAGTTTTTACGGTGCAGCGGTGGAGCGAGCAGAAGAGCAGTAAAGCGGAGCGGAGACGAAACAAGACGAGCAGATTCTTGAACAAACCTCGATGTTCTGTTTCTGCTGAGAGAAAACAGAGAGAAATCACGTCAACAACAACAAAACATCGCATGCTGAGAGCAGACGTCATCAGGGACGGAGTTTCAAGAAGGTTGTATCCCTCGTTTGGAGCGGATCACATGTTCGTCAACGTGCTGTTTGAGTTTCTGATGCAAGAAGACATATTTCAATTAAATCCAGTAAAAGCAAAGAAACTAAAATCACAGCCATGCCAGTTTAAAGACCATTACCCATCTTTATTGTCCCACTAAGGGACATTTGACTTGCAGCAGAGCACACTACATAACAACACAAAACAAAAATATTTTAAAATATGTTTGATTCAAAGTCAATATATTTTGAAGTGTTGTTTTATTTTTCATCATATTTCTTTTAATACCAATTCACATTGCAAATAAAGGCTTTAACCAATCCAGTGTAAGGGAACACAAACAAATATCAACATGGAGGCATTCATTCATTAAATGTATTATGTCAACAGATTCCACATTACAGATTGACATAGTACATTTACCATGAGTAAAGTAAACTTTTCAGTACTTTGTATCCGTGAGGATGCAACTCCTTCAGTTTGGTGTTGCGGCGCCACAGAGAGTGACAGGCAGAACAAGGTAGGTGCAACATAACAGACACTGACAGGAGGAAGAAGCTCCAACGTTCCTCCCTCTCTCACATCGTCTTTCATGAAAACAGACAGATCCCGTTTACAGGAAGCTCCGCATCGACGTCACCTTTTATGAAGCGAATATTTGAGTACGTGTGAAAACACAGACACATTCTCAGAGAGAGACCTGATCATTCCTGCGCTGATGTAATGCTCTGTTTCTGTACTCAGTGTGGAGTGTGTCTGTCTGTCTGTCTGTCTGTGTGTGTGTGTGTGTGTGTGTGTGTGTGTGTGTGTGTGTGTGTGTGTGTGTGTGTGTGTGTGTGTGTGTGTGTGTGTGTGTGTGTGTGTGTGTGTGAAGTGAATAGTG
>NW_011343983.1:0-3350 GCF_000735185.1 Notothenia coriiceps
AGACGGCAGGCGAAAAACCTTTTAAAATGCGTGATTTTCTTATTATAGACACATGCATTTCCAAACATTTGGTCTACCTACGCTGTAAAATGTATTATTTCTTCGATTTACACACGGCATCTATTGCACGTCTGTCCGTCCTGGGAGAAGGATCCCTCCTCTGTTGCTCTCCCTGAGGTTTTCTCCCATGTTCCCCTTTAAACTGTGGGTTTTTCTCCGGAGGTTTTTCATTGTACGATGTGAGGGTCTAAAGACAGAGGGTGTCGTATTGTCATACTGATATTCTGCACAAACTGTGCTGTTGTATTTGCTGTAAAGTGTCTTTACTGTAGGGTATTTTTATTATATGTACAGCCCTTTGGCTCGACCACAAATCGTTTAAAAATGTGCTATATAAATAAAACTTGATTTGATTTGTTGTCTAAATGGAGATCGGCTAAGCTAACGCAATATAGGCTATATGCTCCGACCGTCCACACTCACAACGGCCTATACAGACATAAATAAACCAGCAACTGTATTCGCCATGACACAGACAGTCAGTGGTTTGTACTTGTTTAACTTTTGTCTAGTTTCTGAACAGATATGAGGAGCTTGAGTGCAAACAGCTAACGGCTGATGTTGTTTTTTCTGGGGTGCTCACGGGTGCTCATTGAAGATGATGTCACGGCTCCGCCTACACAGCGTTACTATAGTTACTGCCCCAGCTCCTAAACTGTAATGGAAGCGCAGCATTAAAGTGAGCAGGGCCTAATAAGGCCTAACCAAACCGAGCGAGGCCGAGCGAGGCCTGCAGTTGAAACGCGCCATAAATCAGGAGCACAGTCAGCGAATGACAGAGAATATATCTCTACATAAGATACAAAGTCTAGTCAACATGTGTTGTTAATGCACATAATCACTAATGGAGGCTTTGAACAGCCTCAACGGAGGAGGGTTTAAAAAGCAACGCCTGCACTTGAGGCAATCCGCAGTTATATTCACTGAGGCATGCCTGACATTATTTTGTAATAGCTTAATCAAAGAAAAAACACCGCAATGTCCCAACAGGCATATTGTTTCTGTTAACAATTGTGTTTGGCTGAACAACTATGGAACATAAAAGGAACTCGCATTAAGTGCGCAGGGTTTCATAAATATAAGCCATACGCCCTAATTGCTATAATAAAAACAACATTGGCTATTATGGTATAATAAAGTCCTGATTTAATTTGCCTCAAACCTTTTGTCAACAGCAAAAGGCTGCATTTGGTATACTGTGTGGGTACATTCAGATGTACTCAAATTTGTTCAATCAAAATTCAGTGTTGTTACACTAAAACAGCATTAACTTAATATATGACCTGCTTCCAGCTCTGTGTGTCTGGGTTTGTCTCTTTATTTATAGGTTTATGTCCATGACAAGATGAGACAGGAATGGACCTAAGAGGTTTTGCTGTGTGCAAAACTAACTTTTTCTGTCCACCGGCCAGACAATGTTCAACATTTATCTAGCCACTTGCGTATTTAATCAACATTTGTCTGGTAAATGGTGCTAATTGTGTGCTCTGCCAGGAAGAAATAAAGTAATGTGAACTAGAGGGGGCATAACTATTAAATCCAATCTGCCTCCACATAATTTTGTTGAAATTGCTATCTTTATCACTGTAAACTAATGAGTAAGTCTTAAATTCAAGTCAGGCAGTGGTTCAGAGCGAGCAGTCTCTCTGGTTTTAGGGAAAGTCGATTAAGTAGGCCTTGGTCCTACACATTTCTCAGAAAGAGAGCAGAAGGGATCCCTTTGCTCTTCCTTATTCTGTCCCTTGGGTGCTCTTTCTCGCACCACAAAGGGATGCGAAGGTGAGAAGAGACGAAGAGATCTGAAAGATACTGGCAGGAAAATGAGATGAAGTGAACACTGGAAAGAACTCCTGTCAGGGTTGTCATACAACAGAGAGAGGAAGAAAATAGGTACTTTTTATAAACTTGAAGAACAGAACCAGTGGCATATTCAGAGAGTCAAAATAACTGAAAAGCAGTTTAGAAAAAGACAATGACTTTAGCATTTTTTGGTGACAACATATTCCTCATCTCTTCTCAGATCAGAGCCATGGTATTAGTAATAATTATAATTTGGTATCGTTTGGATTTGAACTAGTTTGTCTTTTCTGGTTATGGGAACAAAACAAATGGATTGAGAAGGATGATTGGTGTAGCTTAGTACATACCAAGTGTGCTGTTGAGCGAGAAAGTGAGAGAGCCATAGACTATAGATAGAATGGAATACCTGCGGCACTAAGTTGTCATTATGAGAATCATAACTGTAAACTGCTTGCTAGCTGAACATCCAGGGATGGGCCGTTTTCAAAGCTCTAAATGTGATTGGAAGTAAAGTGGAAGAGCTATAATGACTGGCTCCCAGATGGGGACAGGACATTCAAAGACATTATCATAATCCCGAGAGAACAAAGCCCTCAGATTTCCAGTGATCCGATGTAAGGGATGACTGTCTACCTTCGTACCACCTATTTAGAACAAAAAGGAGGCTTTAATAGGTGTTACATAAGAGAACACATGGACTTAACTGGACAGTCAGTCTGTAGACATAGGGCGAACATACACTGCTGAAATACGAAGATGCTACTATTGTGTATAATGTTTGATTCGTTCCATCAAACCCACACACAATACTCCAAGAAATAAATAAAACAGCCTATATAAGCAAAAAGCTGCATTTTCCCATAGATGCAACTTCCCTTAGCACAGCCTCTAACATTGACGGATGAAGTGATACCTCAGTCACACTTTATCTCCCAAACTGACGCCGAAGCAGCTTTCTTACAGAACCACAGTGGAATATTTCAAGCATTTGCCTGACATTGCACTATATTAGATAAAAATGGCTATTCTTTGCAGCAAGGTTCGTACAAAACTGGTATTTGCACTTGTTTAGGAGCTACTTGAATCTAAGACTGTCATCATAAATGACTCATCACGCTAACTGGAGACTGTCCTAATCATGCTTTCAAGTGGAATTTTCCTCTAGTTTTGATGACGCACTAGAGATACAACTGCACATAGATATGATCATAGAGAGCAAAAGATAAAACAAACATAACCAGTGAGCAAATGCCATGATCAATGTCTGGCAGCACAGAAAAGTCTCCCATTTGAGTTATTTATTTTCGTATTTAAAGTGGATCTATCATGCTATATTTGAATAATATAGTATAGGACCATACCTATATAAGGCATATTTATACTTTTTATTTTTCAAAATACCAAACAGATCATGCATTTTAGCCATTCCTCATTTCGCTCAATTTAACACTGTCTTTTCATGGGCTGATTCTGTGAGAACAGCACCATCT
>NW_011343984.1:0-1731 GCF_000735185.1 Notothenia coriiceps
GTTTGATGATTGACAGGTCACAGAACAATGGGGGCTATCTACCCTTACCCACAATTTAAAGTATTTCACACAGACTATCTCCTCTTTGCTCTTCTCTCTGTGTGGAGCAGAAGGTTCAGCTGTCAGAACAAAGTGAAAAACAAACAATGGCATAAAATATTATTAATATGTCGTAATACATCTATTTATTTTCTTCTCAGAGTGTACCAGAATGGGTAGTTTATTTGTTAGTATTTCAAAAAATCTCCTGGGGGACAGACCCCCCTTGTTATGTTATACAGTTCTACTTTGATTCCATCATCTCATTGAACCTTTTTAAAAGCATTATGTTGTTCTGTGAAGGGATATAAGGGATATATGCACTGTACTTCACTTTAGTTAATATTGTATGCGGCAAAGCATATATAATACTGCAGGATTTTTTGTTGAATAGATTTGAGTGGTTCAAAATTTCGGGTCGCAATCTATTGACTAAGGAAAAAGTGGGTCCCGAGGCCTGACCAGTTGAGAACCACTGCTTTAGAGACTCTCACGTGCACACAGAGTTTCAAGGAGAATGCCACTTGATTTTAGATATGATATGCTCTTTCTATGGTGTGACACCATCATTGTAAAGAAACAAGAGAAGTACCAATTTAATTTCAGTTTAAGTTTGAAATGTTACGATTATCCTGCTCGCTCTGTCAGCAGGATTACGGAAAAACTACAGAACTGATTTAAATTAAATGTGGTGGAACGGTGTGGTTATGGTCAACTCATTTCAATTTGGAGCGGATCCCAATCACAGGCGGATACATGACTTATGTTTCATTCGTGGTTAACATTAAGAGACAACATTTGTAACAGAATGAGACATTTCACATGAACAACCCGCTCAATTGGAAACAAAAACGTTGAAACTGATATTAACGTGTTGCTCAGGTGGTATAGTATATATTCCGGGATTTTTTTTTGGGCTAATCCAAAATGAAAAATCCAGCCATTTCCTCACATTAATGCAAAAAGAATCCTACCATCCAAAAACTAGCGTAAAGTATTTATACTCCCTGACATATTAAATGAAAAGTAACCTTGGTACTGCAATCTTGATTAATATAAATCACATCACTAGTATGTGCAACGCAAGCTAATGTTTCAATACTGAATAATAGGACATCTAGAAACTTATTTAAAGATTGTAGCGACAAAATTACTAATAAATGAAGTCACTTAAGAGACTAACGTTGGCTCATCTCTGTCCGTAATGAAGTTAAGAGTTAAACGATGTTGAATGAAGAAATAAAACAAACAATAATTAAAGTAGAAAGGTACGGTCAGCAGAAAATGTCTGAACCTAGCTCACCCTCTTTGTCTTTCCACAAACCCAAACATACACTAAGTGCACTCAATACAATAATTACACCCATGTGATAAAAGGTGAACAATTATGAACAAATAATGAGAACAATAGAACAATTATAAACAGCTAAATAAGCATTTTGGCATCTACAATGATATATAATATTAAGTATCTATTGTGTTTTTACCACAACCTGAAAGGTCCCTTACATGCACAGTAACTGCTCTGCTGTCTGCATTCACAGCACACATCCAACACTAAAATAAAACTGATGTATACGAATGGGCTAACAGCAAAGACACAGGACTACGAAATGTGTCTTTGATAACACACACATATCGAACACAGCGTGCCAGGCATACCGAGGGGAGCCTGAACAAGCTGGGGGGGGG
>NW_011343985.1:0-2613 GCF_000735185.1 Notothenia coriiceps
TTTGGTGTTTTGAAAAAAAAACTATATTTATATACTTTATATAGGTATGGCCCTACAGCATATTGTTCAAATATAGCATGATATGTCCCCTTTAACAAAGGAAGTGAAACAATTTCAATTTAAGAATACACTGCACACTGCCTGAGAACTATATATCTTATCAAGACATGTACTCGAGTGATGAGTCTGATAGTGATAGCATCTTGAATAAGTGAATCATGTCACCGCTCTGCACCTCATAAAAGGTCCTGGGTGTTTCTGGATTACCTAAGCTCAACTGTCCTGCATTGAACTCATTACTCTAAACTGCTTCCAAATGCTCTGCTGTATTTTAGGCTAAGCCTCCAAAGAGTCTCTAATTATCTACATATCTTCCAAATGTATCCCAAATTTGGGAACATATACAAATTGCTATTCTATTATGCTCTTGAAAAGAGTTGGTTAATCACCAAAGGCAATAGGTGGTGCTAATTCTCCTCTGGTAAACCCCTTATAATGTGAAAACAAATTGGAATTGACAATAGTGCTGTTGGCTAGCTAGCGACGTTTGAGTTTCATATCATTAAAAGTGACTTAAAGGTCACCTATTATGCAAAATGCACTTGATGTCTTTCACGCAGAAATATGTGTCCCCGGTGTGTAAGGAGACTCACAAACTGTCAGAACATACTACCCTCTCTCTTTTCCTCCTTGCCCACATCTCTAAAAACGGTGGTACAACGGAGCTGATCCAGATTTGCTATGGTCATGACAACATTACCAAAATGTGGGCTTGCTCTACGTTGAACTCCTGGCAAAGTTCCGCCCCAACCTATCTTCCCCTATCAGAAACGTCGCTGTATCAGAAACAATGGCGACGCGTTTTGGAAGTAATATGGTCTGTGTTTACATGCAAGCATCGCTAAAACTCTGGAGATAGTATGTGTAAAACAGCCGGAAATAAAAAGGTACTACTGACCTTGCGGTAAACTTGCAAGAGAAAAAGCATTTAAACTCCAAACTGTTTCAGAAATAATCCTTGATGTGGTTTGGAACATAATATGGCGTTTAATCACGGCAGCGTTTAGCTCATTTTTGTGCCGGTCGAGCAGACACTTTTCTCTTCACAAAGCTCATTGCTTGCATGCGCTCCAAAGGGGCGTGGCCAGCAGCAGCTCGGTTACATATAAAGGGCCAGATCCAGAATCAGCACTTTAGTTTTAGCACTTTACAGGGCTGAAATGGAGGGGTATGAGGCATGCTACAATGGGTGATTTGTTTGGTATTTTGAGCAAAACACTTCGGAGACATGTTTTGTATAGATATGGCCCTATAATATATTGTTTAAATATAGCATAATAGGTGAGCTCTAACTCAACTTTTCAGCGACAGCAGAGTGGTATGTTTATAAAATTGTAAAGAAAAAACTACAAAAGTATATATTTTATTTGTACAGTGTTGTGTTCAACGAGTAAACCATGTCCACTTCCAGCACTCACCTTTTCGACCAGTATGAGCTCACCATCTGGGTACTTGTAGTGCATTTTGCCATACATTGCATAGCAACCATAAAAACGTATTTGCAATATTTCCATTTCCAGAGAGATTTCTTTGTTGCTATTCCCCACAATGATGCACAAATTGTAAATGCACGAACATTTTTATATAGGATCCCATAGCGACACGTGTTATTTGTAGTACTGGAGATTATTCTGATCGTCAAGTTGAAGCCCTGGCTTTTAACATTTTCGCCATTCAGTGATTCCAATACAGTTTTATTATGTCATAAGTTTCTATTGCCAATTCATCATCAGTAATGGCAGTTTCACTCAACACACTCATCTCCAGTTCATTTTAATCCTATTGGACCCTTGAGGCATCCAAGACCTTCAGGGTTCTGTGACTTGTTCTCCAATTTTGATCCACTTTGACTCGTCTCGCCAGTTTATTGTAGCGCTAAAAGCCTGTGCTCAGATAGTCCAATATTTTTCTGTTTCAATTGTATTTCTTCCAAACATCCACTGTTATTGCTCCTGTAAAGCCTAAATAAATCACTTACTGTTCAGTGGAGGATTTTCCAGCAACAGTCTTGTGTATGTCTAGGACAGCAAACACAGCTTTCATGAAGTGGATAAAGGTTGAATCCCAAATATGGTATCAATCAGCAATAGAGCAAAGCAGTAAGGGCAGCAGGTTATTGCTTTAAGCTTCTCTGTTAAAGAATAAAAGCTAAAAAGTAATACTTTTGCCCTTCTGGTCCTGTATCAAAGAAGAGGTATTGTGCGTGTTATGGTAGAGAAGGCCATAGCAGTGCACAGACCAAAGAGATGGAAGCTTTGATAGGAAAAAAAAGTCAGCAGCAGAAGGACAAGGAGTGAGATGAGTTGATCTATGAGGGCTATCAGGTTTATGAAATCAACCATGCAGGGCGGGCAAGTCAGAACAGAGACGAGGTTACTGTAAAGACACAAGGACGGACACACACACACACACACACACACACACACACACACACACACACACACACACACACACACACACACACACACACACACACACACACACACACACACACAAACCTCTAACTAAAACTCCCTGTCATGGTTCGAACTTCAAGGTAAAACCAGGAGAGGA
>NW_011343986.1:0-1590 GCF_000735185.1 Notothenia coriiceps
CTTCTCTCTGTCTATACCTGTGTACTCTCATGTTCCGATTAACCCAGCTTCCCCAAATGTCTTTCTTTTTGGTGTCTATATACGCCGGGATCCGGAGTCATGGATGATCCTGTTGCTGCAGTCCTCTGTCCTGGATCGCGGGCCCTGGATATTGAGTCGTGGCTGTGCCTATTGCTGTGGTCCTGGATCATAAGTCGTGGATTCATCTTACTATTATACACACATGCATTTCCAAACATTATCTTTTCAATTTACACACGGCATCTATTGCATGTCTGTCCGTCCTGGGAGAGGGATCCTTCCTCTGTTGCTCTCCCTGAGGTTTCTCCCATTTTTCCCTTTAAACTGTGGGTTTTCTCCGGAAGTTTTTCCTTGTACGATGTGAGGGTCTAAGGACAGAGGGTGTCGTATTATCATACTGATATGCTGTACAAACTGTGAAGTCCACTGAGACAAATGTAACATTTGTGATATTGGGCTGTATAAATAAACATTGATTGATTGAGTGTTTGGGTACCGTGTGTTCATACATAACCCTGGCCTTATAAATGAAAAACAAATTAGTCATTTTGTACAATTTGAAACTTCTTTTAAGATTTTTTAATGAAGCTTTGAATGTCTATTGTAATTTATGATTGTGTTGGACTGGTACAGGACCGCTCTATTAATTCATGCTTTTTCAGTGTCTTTAGTGTTGGACCAATGGAGCAAATAGTTTTTGACCGTATTAAATAAAAGTAAACTTTGAAAGTCAAATATGGGTTAAAGCAGAATATTTTGTTAAATATAACATCTGGTGAATTTGAAAACATGAATCCATCTACCCTTTTCCAATAAACCCATCTACCACATCTAGGGTGTCTACCAATCAGACGGTAGATTGTTAGAACCCTAATCCCTGCAGTCAACACGTTCTTAGGCAAGATACTTAACCCTTAGTTTCTCCTGTATGTCTACAGTGTTGAAATGTACTGTATGTAGTTGTTTTTGGTAGAAGTATCTGCTAAAAAACAAGTAATATAATGTAATAGAGCAACATAACGCTCTAAAGAAGCACTGATGGGACCTATTTGTTCGGCTGTTGAGTTCAAACCCCACAAATCTTTCAAAAAAAATACAGACTTCCTCTCAAAATACCTAAAGAGAGATATCTGACTCCTGGTTTACTGAAAATCCTACTGACTGACAAGGTTTTTGTCCTACTGTTTTAATATGTATCTTTATATCTGACAAGCTAACATCATGGTGTGTCAATAAAGCTGACTGGCCGCTGGCTATTCTAAGCTGAACATCTATTAGGGTGACTGACAAATGTAATGTTACCAATTGCTAAACTGACGGAGAGAGAAACCTACAGCTGTGAGGTCTATATGTCACCTCCTGAGTGACATGCTGATGCTTAAGTTGCTCACCAGTTGTTGTATTTGAGTGTTGCCTCTGTGTTTAGTGTCCTGTCTGTCTGTAACTTTGTGTGGTAGTGTTAACACTGAAAATGAGACCTTGTGTCTCAATGAGATTTGTTTACACCTGTATAAATAAAGGCTAAATAAAAAATATAAGAACCGTGTTGCTGGGACTTTTAGAACGTTG
>NW_011343987.1:0-2029 GCF_000735185.1 Notothenia coriiceps
CAGCAACAGGTGATAAGAATCAAAGGATCCCATAGAAAATGCTTGCAGGTCATTTTTGACCCACTTATGGAAGCTTGGGGTAGAAATACAAAATCTACAATTTCTTAAAATGTATAAAATGTAAATTTAAAATGGCATGATATCCAAAACATGTTTTTTGAGGAATAGCTTGAATACGAAATGATAAAAAAATGTAATTACAAAGATACTTCAAGAAAACCACCTCACCGGGTAAAAGAATACCCACTTATGCATCTAACGGTTAAATGGCTTGAATCTTACCTTTTAATAACAAAAAAACAAGCTTTTGAAATAAATAAATTTGAAAGAATAGCTAGTTCTGTCACATGTGTTAGAACATTTAATATAAATAATCACTTGGAAAGCCATTTAATGTAATTTTGATCCGACTGATGTTTCCTGTGGTCATGTTCTGTTCCCAAGTTTTCAGGCGAGTGAAATCATTTTAATATAAAAGTCCTGCGGTTTCGAAGCGAGGACATGAATAAACCCCACAACTTTTTGTACTAATGTGTCATTTCAGCCCAGTAGGAAGCAGCGTTGAGAGGCCGAAGTCACGTTTAATATGCATCCCATTACCAACGGCTTCAACGCTTGAATCAACACCCTCAACTAGCCATCGATCACGCAATCAATGATACATTATCGTTGCACAATAAACAACTCATTACCAGACGTCTGACATTCACCACGAGAGACCCGGGGGGAAACTGGAGGCTGGGGACAGAGACTGGTCTGAGGGTTAACGGCGTACATTTAGAAAGAAAGTAGGGCGAAGACGTAGAAAGAGAAAAGTAGTTTTCAAGCAACCCCAGACTCTGATTCAAATGTCACTTCTCTAATTGGAGACAGACAATGAAGACAATGAAGCAACGATGAAGGTCTAATCACGACTCGATGACCTGTTATCTGTACTGATATCGGACACAGTAGGAATTCAGAACAAAAATGTACAAGTTACTCAAGTTAACTTTGGTAAAAGCACAAATGAGGCAAACTAAATGAGGCAAACAATCACAAAAGCTTGGAAAACACGAAGACAGGAAGTGAAGCCAGACAAGACCAAGACCCAAGGAACTGGGGCAGGCAGTGGAGAACATTTTTGCTAAACGTTGTTACTATAACTTTCGTTTTTCTGTTGATTTACATTGCGAAAGAGATGTCTAGTCTAACGTTTCGTATAGTTACCTCTCCTTAGCTGGCGCCGCTTCATAAAGCTTTTATCTGAATGGTGGCGTGTCGAAAGGTCAGCGTAACAGATGCAAAGTTGATATTTTCTGAACTTTGAGCGTTGTGCTCAGCGATCATTTTGAATAGAAACACAATGACAATGTTGTACTTCTGGTCATGTGAAGGAAGCTTGAATTGTTAGGTCCTAATTAAGTACTGCACTTCTACTTAACTGCTGTCATGCACTCTTCACAGACTTCAGCTCATCCACAGCTCGGCTTTAACCAGAACTAAAAAGAGATAACACATTAGTCCAGTTTGAGCCGCTCTGCGCTGGCTTCCTGTTTACTTTAGGGTTGATTTGAAGGTCCTCCTCCTGACATACAAAGCCCTTCATGGGCAAGCTGTACTGGTAACTACCTTGTCAGATACAAGCCGTCAACAACTGGTTCGTTAGAGGTTTCCAGAAACACCAGCAAAATTAATATCAGCCTTCGTCAATTATGCCCCGAAGATATGGATCAAAATACCTTTAGACATCAAGGTATCCTAAGTGGAAGTCTTTACAATAAAACTAATTTGGGTATTTCTGTTCTTGAGAGTCAAGCCAATCGAATGGGGCCCGCCTCCAACTCTGTATCCAGTTATTTTCATGAATAAATATAAATATATCCTTTATTTAACCAGGTGAAAGTCTCATTGAGATTAAAAACCCTTTTTTAAGAGGGCAGCATGGACAAAGTTACAACAAATGAACACAAAACAATACAGGCAGACATATACTGCTGTAAAACACAAATGAAATGGCACATATACAGTCAATATGCAAATCAAATAA
>NW_011343987.1:2190-4073 GCF_000735185.1 Notothenia coriiceps
TGTCTCACAAAGTGTGAGAAAATAAAACCCTCTCTCTTTTCCTCCGTACCCACATCTCTAAAAACGGGGGAACAACGGAGCTAATCCAGATTTTCTGCATCATGACGACATTACTCAAATGTGGGCGGCCTTTAAACCCACGGGCCAATCAGAAACGTTGCTGTCAAAAACAATGCACGACGTGTTCTGGAAGTAATATGGTCTGTGTTCACATTAGCATGCTAACACTCAGAGCTAACCTGTACTGGAGAGAGTGTGTGTGAAGAAGCAGGAAATAAAAAGGAACTCACCTTGTGGTAAACCTGAGAGAGAAAGAGTTTGAGCTCCATCCTGTTTCAGAGAGAATCCTTGATGTGGTTTGGAACATGATGGCATTTAATCACCTCAGAATTTAACTGAGTATCTGCCGGTAGAACTCTGATCAGGCATTAGCTCCCCGTCCTCTAAGTAAGAGCTACTGACCCAGAATCAGCGTTTCTCTAACAGCTGAAATAGAGGGATATGAGGGATGTCTAAAATGCGTGATCTGTTTGGTATTTTGAGCAAAACACATCATAGACATGTTTTGATATATACAAGACCCATAATATATACCTAAAAATAGCATGATAGGTGCACTTTAAGATGGACTTGAACTCCCCCATGGTGATCTTTATACATCCACGGAAAGGAAACAGAGAATAAAAACCCAGATCATGACTCTATCTTTCTCTCCGCCATCTGGCTCGATGTCAGGTTTGTGTCGAACTTTCCTGACGAGGAATGAAACGTCACAAACAATTATTGCTCTTCCTCTCCGTCCGTCTTCATCAGTGAACTCAGTTACACTGGGTCTGATGACAGGAAGGATGACTGATGAGATCTGACACTGACTGACAACATCTGTAATATGAACTCTAGTATAGCTTCAGAAAGATAACTGATATTTACAGAAAGAAATATAATTATAGAATAAATCATGAGCTTAGTTTTTTCTTTTCTGAAGTACCACATGCTGGGTTTTCCTTTACTTGCTTTGTTTCCGAGAACGAAATAAAGTGATTCATAACTATGCATGAGAACAAATACAAAGTAATATTTAATATACTAAAACTATTTTGATTTTAAAGCCATCAGATTTTAAAACATCAGAATTTCTTATAATTACAATTAAAGATATGAAACAAAATTAACAAAAATGTCCCATGATAACTTTGATATCAAATTAAAATAAACCACATTTTAAACATGTGTTGGTTTCCATGCTAGCTTTCAATATTTGATTATCATGTATGTCATAAAACATGAATACCGTGAACATTGTATTAAAGTAATAATACATTTTATTTATCAAGCGCTTTACAGAGGTTCAAAAAAAGAATAAAGTTGAGAAATACATGAATTTAATCCCTTTACTTACTTTCAAGTGTTAAATCAGACTTTAGTTCCACCTGGAGTAAATCCACCAGCTACCCTGCAGTATACAAAGTCATTCAAACTAGCTGCACCTTTACCAGCTTTGAGAACACTTTCATGATCAATCATTAGAAAACATATCATATATATTATTCTGAAATGGACCAATCTGCACAACGACTACTTTTACTGTCGCTACTTTCACTAGATTTTGATGATAATACTTTTCTACTTTCACTTGAGGAACATTTTGAATGCAGGACTTTTACTGTAACAGAGTATTCCTACACTCTGGTACTTCTACTTTGACTCAAGTACAAGATCTGAGTACTTCTACTTTTACTCAAGAACAAGATCTGAGTACTTCTACTTTTACTCAAGGACAAGATCTGAGTACTTCTACTTTTACTCAAGGACAAGATCTGAGTACTTCTTTCTACTTTTACTCAAGAACAAGATCTGAGTACTTCTACTTTTACTCAAGGACT
>NW_011343988.1:0-7034 GCF_000735185.1 Notothenia coriiceps
TATTGTTTACAGACGAGAGTAGCATGTGACAACATCCGGAATGACCGGAAACCAAACCAGCCGTGAAGCATTTTCTGTAGTATTGATTGATTACAGCGTTTAGAATGTGTTACATGAAAAGTGATGAAAGAGAATATGAGGAGAAAAGGCGTGTTAAGCATATGTTGAAGGTGAAAAGTACCAATCCTCTGTTTAAATGCAACAACGGACATTAGAGGCGAGGCGAGGCGAGCCGGCTGGCGGGGAGGAGCCAGCAGAGGATATATAACGGCACCGAACGGGGGATGGGCCTTCTCTTCTTGCTCAGGAGAGCCAGATCACAGCTGTTTTCTGCCGGAACAATATTCTGTCTTTAACACTACCGCGCCTTTTTTAATTAAAGTATCCCATTTGAATCTTTTTAGAGACTCCATTTAGTCTCATTTTAAAGCTTCTCTCCTGGATGCGAGAATAAAGAACATATTTAACACAGGCCACCCCAAAAATCACTTAAGTCATTTAGCCGTTTCATTCTGTAAACAGAGGCAGATGGTAGGTTAGCAGCCTGCCATATGTATAGACTGAGGCATTCTGGAAAGTTATTACATTATTCCGATTGGCTGCATACAGTCTGACAATTCTTATTAATGTCAAGCCCACTTGGTTAGGTGCAAATGTTCGAACTGTAGGTAGATTGGTGGATTTTATAGAAAAGGAGGCGGAGATTTATGCTTCAGATGCGATATTTAACACTGCAAACAACTGCTGCAAAGCAGGAGGGACAGTCACTATCACCAGGACCGTCTGTGTCCAGATAAACTGAGACACTATTTTTTTTACTCTATAACATCGCTAACTCAAAGCGTACTGCTGAGTTGTCAGGGGAAAAAATGACTGTGGAGAACATTACATTATCGGTAATCCCCTGAAGCCTATAGGCCTACTGCTTTTTTTAAACAATAGCACCTGGTCTTAGCAACGTCTCTGCACTTAAAACCAGATGCTAGTAAGACTAGTGCTTCTGTCTTAGAAGCTTGGAGGCCATTTTAAACATGTCTCAAGTCAATACTTATATCAAGTCTCAAACCATTCAAGGCAAGTCTCAAGTTATTCAAGACAGGTCTCAAGTATTGTCTGATGTCAAGTCTCAAGGCATTTAAGAAAGGTCTCGAGTATAAATTCATTCGATATAGTTCTCATGTCAGTCCTCATTCAAGTCGAGTCTTTGTCAAGAACAGTTTTTTAAGTTTAAAGTTGTTTTGGGAATGCTATTGTGTAAATGTAACTACATTTTCTTCTTAACAACTTTCAAAATTAAACACAATGATTTCGATTTTATGATACATTAAGCATTCCAGCTTAAATTAAGTTTACAGACTAAGGTTTAGCTTTCTAGTCACCGTTTTTAATTGCTGTGAAATCAAACCGAGCCATTTACCCTATTAACCGCTAAAAACAGTTCTAAATCAGCTAGCTTGATTCCACCTCGAGATAAATGCTCTCTAACATCCAGCTTGTTGCCATTTTATCATCTCCTTTACGAGCAGCATTTTAAGCAGGAGGGATTACACTGACTGCTGTCGCAACATCAAGTCTACATGTCTCCTCCTCCCTCCTTTACTCTGCATGCTCCTTCACACTTGGCTGGATTGAAAGCCTTCCCCCAATGTCAACCAGTCATCCGTACCCCTACCCCCATCTTTCTGTTGTTTAAGCAGCTTTATCACACCAAAATCCCTTCCAGTACCAGTCAGGTCTTACACAACCATATTCAGCTAATATATGCTTCAAATAAGGTCACTTGCTCATCAATTGGCTGTTGAAATTGCTGTTGGTGTCAAGTGGATTTGTGAGGTATTGGTATTACCAGTCCTAATGAATTCCAGTAAAACGTATTTCAATTGTTCCTGCACTGACCTACACACATATTCATAGTTATAAATCATGAATATGACTTGCAGCAGCGAATGATTTATTCAAAGTCATGCTCTGTATGAAGGAAATGCACAAACCAGCCTCCAGAAATAGAATGTTGGCTTCAAAGATCTAAAAATCACAGACACAAGCGGTAATCCGTTTGCAGATAAAGTTAATACTGTTCCCTCTATGTCAATACATGAATCCATGGATTTGGGAGAACAATGAATAAAGCCCAAAATACTAGGCTTTGTTACACTGCTTATCCGCTTAAAAATGCTTTAATAAGTCTGTTTCTGCACTCCTACTGTATACACTACAGTACACTTCCATCTCAATGTATGACACAACCTTGTTTTAACCATCAAGCCCCAACATGTGCTTAGTTCAATGACTCCCAGGAAGTTCAATCTCTTAAAAGCATGTTGGAGCTAGTCCAGAAAATCTTTCCGGTATGTAGTAAATAAAGTTTTCATTCCAATAATCTCTTTAATGTTTGTTTTGTTTTTTACCTACAACAGTGTCAGATTGAATTTGCTGGATAATAACATTTTGAAGGACAGATGGATAAATTCCCATCGTTCCCTCCCAGGTCTCACATTCAGGCACGGCCTTGAGATTTAATTTGACCGAGACAAGTTAATACCGTAAATCGAAAAGGATCTGGTGTATCACCAAAGTATAAGGTGTATATTAGAATGGCATGAGGCCTGGGAAACAGAAACACACACACACACACACACACACACACACACACACACACACACACACACACACACACACACACACACACACACACACACACATCTCGTCACTTTGAAAGGCAAAGGTTGCAGTGTGTTTTTTAATCAAGCTGGATCAAGGCCATTTCTGACACCTTGCTCTCTGAAATCTCTTGCTTGGGTTTAGTTCTATCCCAACATGTACAACCTGGTAACCTTTCGTTACTTTGGGCACCTTTCTTAGTGACACAACCTGGATAATAAAACTAATATTTTCCAATAGAACAACGTAAGAGATTTTATTACATGTTTTTGGTTGTTTTTCTTTTCCAATCAATCTTGCGTACAAATTCTACTGAATGGAGGGTTGTATAACACCGACAACAGAGATGTACTGTTGAACACAACCTCTTCAACACCAGAGGCTGAGAGGAAGCTAAATCATCTTCTTCTCTGGATTATATCCATTAATGCTTACCGCCAGAAAATCGAAAGTAGAGCAATTAGACTCCCACACATTTCATCTGAGCAGGGGAGGCTGAATGAGGCCAGATATTCACTCAGCATGTATTCCCTCAAGATGAAAAGCTCTAACGTTATCTTAAATGAGCACTTCTCTGAATGTAACTTGTTTTCCATAACATCTACAAACACGCTTTTCGAATGCATTTAGATTGCATTCTGCCATCTTGAACCATCCACACCCATTTATTTGTAATTGAGCTGGTGGCGTTTCAGAACGTCAAAGGCTCTTGGGAAGGTGCTTGTCAGGCAGTTAAAAAAGAAATGAATTAAAAACAATATTTTATAAATGTTTAGACTTCTTTGTTGCTAATTTTAAGGGAACTACAAAAATACAATACCAAGAAAAGAAAGGTTAAGAAGCATTACATAATGTTTATTTTAATTCTTAATTTGATTTTGCATGAGCATCATTCCTTGATGAGAACCTGGATATTTAGTTCTTACCGTGATTCATTGTAACTTGTGGCTGGTGTTCCATGATATTTAAAACACAAACTACAGACATATATGCAATTCCTTTGTTTCTGTTTACCCGATCCCTTTCATTGTTTGGGATTTCAGAATAAAAATATTGAGATGACTTTCACTTTCCCATAATGCCATAAGTACAACCAATGTTGGATCAATCCCCATCCTAATTGCCTTTAGTTGCTGTAATCTTGAGTGAAAAAACAACAGTTGAGCTTGATGATCACCACAGCTCATCGTTGTCTTTGACCTCACCAGGTTCAGTTCCTCTTGTTTAAAGCTGATCAAAGCAGTTTTCTGTGGCGGATTGCTTGGCCTGATTAATGTGTGGATCCCCCCCCACCAATGCAGGCAGGCTCCAATAGCGTGTCAAAGTACCCAATAAGGAATATATTTCTGGGACAAAGACTGTAAATAGTACAATAGATTTGAAAGAAAATGAGTTAAAAAAAGATTATACAATCAATGGCTCTTTTCAGAATAGTCTTTTTGTACAAAAGAGATGATGGACATCAACCAAAGCCTGTTTGCCTTATGGCTAATTGAACCCCCTAACAGCATTGGATGTAAACCGGATTGGCGGATGTGGAGGAGTGTCTTAAGCATGTTCCTCTGATACTTTTAAGAAATGGTGCTGATGTGAAGACATGGGCCACAGTGCCAAAAAAGCCAGATTACATTTTGAAATAATAATAAACTGATCCAATTGGATAAGATGAATAAACACCTGTGTGATATGTGAACGTGTGGCTAGAATGGGAGTCATTTCAAAGAAACGTCAATAAATGTTTGTCTATAAGGTGAATGGTACATCTACAGCACATACATTAGTGGAGGTAAAGACACCTACATACTCAGAATCAATTTACTCCTGAGCTTGGAGCGTTGCTTTATCCTGAGAGTTTTTTCTGTAGTTTATTTTTGGGTTGGGCTTTAAAAAGGCATTTAGAGAACAACTATTGTATTAGAACTGCAACCTGGGAACTTTCTGGAAAGTGAAGCCACACAGGACCCCCTCTGTGCCCCTGTGGTTTTTTAGCACTGTGACCTTTGGCTGGATCCAAACCCTCTGACTCGCCCAAACACCCTGCATCATCTGAAACAGAGGAGCTGCATTGATCCACATGCCCCCCCGAGTCCCAAAGCATTACTAATGGATAGATCTGCTCATTAATAAATGATCCCCTAGCCATGCTGAGTGAGAGGGAGACGCCTCTTAGTGTCAGGCTGAGCAGAGCTGGCTCTCAAGGCTGTCCATACATATCACTGTGATGCAGTGATAACGTAGGCCTGACACTATAGGTCTGAAGCAGCTGGCTCTGGAGATCACGGCCCTTTTTTTTTTGTTCCGGCTCAGGGCTAATTTTTCACCTTTTTTCTGGCCCTCCAAAATCGAGGTTCTTACCGGGCCAACAACCGGGCTAAATATGCTAAACTAGTGACGTAAACACTCTCGACTGCTGAATGGTCAGAGAGAACCGCTGGCAAGGGGGCTACAACTACAACAAGATGAACATATTTTACTGTGAATTAATTGTAATACACGTTTCAAAATGATGCCGAAGTAACAACATACTGATGCCGGTTAGTAAAAACCATGAATTACTGCTTTGACAAGTCTGCAGACAGACGGCAGGTGAAACACATTTTAAAATGCGTGTTTCCTGAATGGAGATTGGCTAAGCTAACGTTTATGCTCCGACCGTCCACACTCACAACAACGGCCTACAGACATAAATAAACCAGCGACTGTATTCGCCATGACACAGACAGTCTGTGGTTTGTACTTGTTTCACTTTTGTCTAGTTTCTGAACAGACATGAGGAGCTGTGAGCTCTGAGTGCTAACAGCTAACGGCTGATGTTGGTTTTGTGGTTCGCATTGAAGTTGCGAACCACAAAACGAGCAGAGCGTCTCACCTGGCAGTGCTTTTACTCATCCGCCTCACGGAGTGTGGAAAGTGAGGGGCAGGGCTGCACTGAGGGGATTGCGGAGTGGCTTGAACGTTCTCCGCGTTCGGGCTGGGGCCTGTTTCTGTTTGTCTTGTACTGCTGTAGCGGAGGCCTACTTCCACCCGTCGTGTGCTGCTGTGCTGAGGAGGATTTACCCCGGGGACATCGCGGAGAGACCGGAGCGCCTCATTCTTCGGGCTGGGGCATGCTTTCGCCTGTCCTGTGTTGCTGTGCTGTGGAGGATTTGCCCCCAAAACATCACGGTTGCTGTGCTGGTCTGGGGAAATGGCCCTCATCGTGATTCTGCTGTCCCTGTTAGCTGTTTTGGACAGTGAGAAGTTCTCTCGGCATCTTAAGAAGTCGACTGGGTTCAGGTCTGTTCTGCCGCCCGCTGTGGGCATCCCCTGCAAAGGATCGGGTGTGTTTTGCGAACGATTTCCAGTTGCCTTGTCTCAGTCACTCAGTTCGGCAAATGTTTGTCTCTTTGGCTTGCCTGCCATGATGGTTCTTCAGGACTAATTCTTGAGCTCTAATCACTAGGGATGTAACGATACCAAAAACTCACGGTACGATAATATCGCGATAACAAGTCCACGGTACGGTATTTATCGCGATATTGAATAATAAAGGTAAGAAGAAAAAAAATCATAAATCTTTTTTTTTCAATAAAACATTTTTTTACTCGGAAAATGTTTCTTTATTACATAATAGATCTGATTTTTACAGCATTTTTGTAGGATAGCAGTATTTTAAAGTGTCAAAAACAAAGTGACAGTAACAGACTGGAACAAGAAACCAGTGTTTTTGTACCTACTAGTACTACCAAACAAAGTAAGCATTTTCTTTATGCCACTGCATCTCACAAATAAACAAGGACATTTAATAATCAGACCCTGCAATAAAATAAATCAAGTTTCACTTTAGTTTTTCAAGTAACTCAACTCAAACTCACTAGTCACTCACTCAGCATCATCAGACAGGTTTTTAGGAATATGAGAATGTCCACATTTCCAGGTATTTATAAACTGGGATGTTTGGGCATTTACAATATCCCCTGCTCTGGAAAAAACTCTCTCGCTTGGTACTGATGTTGCTGGGACACCAGTGGTCGCGTTAACCGAATATTTTATTTAACAATGACGGAAAAATCTGAAAGTAGTCTGTCATTTTGACAGATTAGAACAAACTCGGAACAGCGCCAACGTTTCCCCGCAGCGAGGCTCTGGTGTTATGCATGCCCTCCAAAAGGAAATGATATAGTTTTCCTAAACCGTACTTTGCCGTACACGATCAATACATGTCTGGGAGGTTTTGCTTTACGCTGTGCGAGTCCCGCGAGGTGCATGCACACACGGCATAACATGCTCTATCGTGAACTGTTCAGACCCGACGGGTAATAAGGGATTATGACGGATATTTTACGATCCTGTCTGTCAAAATGACGGACAGCGAAAAAGTCTAACGCCAGGCT
>NW_011343988.1:7064-14928 GCF_000735185.1 Notothenia coriiceps
GAGAATGTCCACATTTCCAGGTATTTATAAACTGGGATGTTTGGGCATTTACAATATCCCCTGCTCTGGAAAAAACTCTCTCGCTTGGTACTGATGTTGCTGGGACAACAGTGGTCGCGTTAACCGAATATTTTATTTAACAATGACGGAAAAATACTGAAAGCAGTCTGTCATTTTGACAGATTAGAACAAACTCGGAACAGCGCCAAGTTTCCCCAGAGCCAGGCTCTGGTGTTATGCCGTGTTATGCATGCCCTCCAAAAGGAAATGATATAGTTTCCAAACCGTACTTTGCCGTACAGATCAATACATGTCTGGGAGGTTTTGCTTTACGCTGTGCGCGTCCCGCGAGGTGCATGCACACACGGCATAACACCGCCCCCCCCCACCCCCCGTTGACAGTTCATGAGCATGCTCTATCGTGAACTGTTCAGACCCGACGGGTAATAAGGGATTATGACGGATATTTTACTATCCTGTCTGTCAAAATGACGGACAGCGAAAAAGTCTAACGCCAGGCTTATTGACATGGCGAGATATAAATATATGGTTGGTACTTGTCAATGTCTCTAGGTGTGTAAATGTAGCCCTGTAAATACGATATCCTTTTGTGTTATCTGTTGTTTTATTTTCATGTTGTAACCTACTTGCTGCCATGTTGGACAGGTCTCTCTTGAAAAAGAGATCGATGATCTCAATGGGACCACCTGGTTAAATAAAGGTTTAAACCAAAAAAAGTGTTTAAATTTTTTTTTTTTTTTTAAATAAATAATAATAATAATAATATTTTTTTTAAATCGCGGTAGATTTAGTCAGTCTCACGACGGTATTGGGAAGTTTATTTACCGCGATACCGCAATATTCGGTATATCGTTACATCCCTACTAATCACACTTTTGCAGACCTTGCTGGTGATTTTAAGGTAGATGACAATTTAGGTGTGTCGATTAAGAGAAAAAGATGCCTGTTTTTTGTTATTATTGCTATCTGGAAATGTACAACCAAATCCTGTTCCGCCCAGCAGTAGTAGTCAGATCGCTGCTCCTGCTGATTTTAAATCTAGGTCTGGGTTGTGTTTCATCGACTTGAATGTGCGCAGTCTTTTACCTAAACTAGATTTTGTCTGCATTTGGGCAAGCTCGACTGACGCTGATGTCATTGGTTTTTCAGAAACGTGGCTTAATAAATCTATTTTGGCCTCTGATATATCCTTAAATGGTTATAATGTGTATCGTGCCGACCGGCCTAATAAAGGTGGTGGCGTTGCCATTNAATGATTACAGTGTATATCATACCGACCGACTTAATAAAATTGGTGCCGTTGCCATTTATGTGAAGAATAAGTTTAGTGTAACCACGTTGGTTTCCAAGTCAATCAGTAAGCAACTTGAATGTTTTAAATATAGAAGTGGCAAAGGGTCAACAGGTCATGGTGGTGGGCTGTTACAGACCCCCCTCAGCTGTCAAGAACTCCTTGTCTTCGCTAGCAAGTCTTTTATCTCAACTTGACTACAAGGAAATAGTGCTACTTGGTGATTTTAACTGGGACTGGCTAGCTACAGTATCAGAGGATTTTAAAAACCTTTGTATCTCTTTAAATGTTACTCAGATTGTTGACAGTCCTACTCGCCCTAACATTAAGTCCCCTAATAAATCCTCCCTAATTGATCTCATTCTAACTAATGTTCCCCAAAAATACTCATCTGTGGGAGTATTTGCGAATGATCTGAGTGATCACTGTGTTGTAGCCACAATTAGGGACACTACGGTCCAAAAGGGTAAATCTCGTATTATCATCAAGAGAGACATAAAACATTTTGTGGAGCAGGGTTTTGTACATGATCTGTTTGGCTTTGATTGGGGAAAAATGTATCTGTGTGCTGTTATTTTTATCTTGGTTTTATGTAAATTATTGATAGACATGCACCCCTGCGTAAATTTAGAGTGAAGGGACGAGATAATCCCTGGTTTTCTGATGAATTGTCTAGTCTCTAAAACTACTGTAAAGTAATGCTTTTTTCAAAAGCCAAAAAGACACTGGAGACCACTTTGGATATTGTTACTACGCAAAGCAACCAGGCAACTAGGCAACCAGGCAACCACTTGAAGTGGTTGCCTGTTATAAATACCTTGGTATCTGGCTTGATAATTGCCTTTCTTTTAAACTTCGGTTCAATAATCTGCTTTGAAAGCTGAGGGTTAGGCTTGGTTTCTTTTACAGGAACAAGTCCTGTTTCTCACTTGAGGCCAGGAAAAGGCTAGTCTCTGTGACCTTTTTACCTGTGCTGGACTATGGTGATCTGATCTATATGAATGCACCTGCCAATTACCTGATCAAGTTAGATGCCGCGTATCACAGCGCACTGAGATTTGTTACTAACTGTAAAGTATTAACTCATCACTGTACCCTGTATGCCAGGGCAGGCTTGCCTTCACTAACTGTACGGAGGCTCAGTCACTGGTACATGTTCATCTACAAAGCCATGTTAAATGTGCCAAGTGCAAGGACTGACTTAGAGAAGAAAGCTTTTAGATGCGCAGCTCCACTAACTTGGAACAGGAATGGAAACTGAGCAATTTGGTTCCACAAAATGTTTTTAAAGCTCGGATAGATACAATACAATCGGATACTGTTGGTACCTGTAAATGTCATTAGCTATGTAAACTGTAATCCTTGTAAGTATGTTGTATGATGTCCTTTTTGTTTTTCTGTTGTTTTATGTTTTTATGTCTTCATGTGGAACCTACTTGCAGCAGGTTTCCCTTGAAAAAGAGATCAATGATCTCAATGGGATTCACCTGCATAAATAAAGGTCTGAAATGAAATGAAATGAAAAGATGACGTCACGGCTCCGCCTACACTGCGTTACTATAGTTACTCCCCCAGCTACTAAACTGTAATGGAAACGCAGCATAAAGTGAGCCTGGCCTACCAAGACCTAACTATACCGTACTAAGCCGTGTGAGGCCCTGCACTGGAAATGCGCCATAACTGAGAGTATTTAAGGGGCTGGGTTATAGAAACAATATGCTTTACTCCATTTATTTTAAATTACAAATGAAAACAGGAATTTACAATATAAAGTCAGAAGAATACATTGCTTGACAACATAAAAGTGGCCAATGATGTTAGAGGAAAACTATTTCTGACGGGAATACGATTCTCTCAAAAAGAGACAAAGAAATATTAAGACAAGGAAATAACAACTCCACAGCCTGATCTGTACACAAGCCTCTAATCCAGAGTCAAGGCACAACGTGATACATATGCTGGGTTTAGATTGGTAGAAAGACAATAGTTCCTACATGGAAAAGAACAACAAAGTCCCCAGGGTCAAGGATCATCTTGACTCATCGCTTTGGCTCTTTTAGCTGTAACTTTTAGCTGAATGCTCAAAAAAATTAGAAACAAACAATATATCAATCAAGAATTAAAGCACAACAGGTAACATTAAACTTTTTTTTTAATGTTTTCCCTTGGAACCTAATTGCATAAATATGGCTTTTGTGCAGACACCAGAATGGGACAGGTGAGAATATGCTGCCTCAGATGTTTCCAGCTAAGGTTTGCTTTTTTGGTCCAAAAAAGAGGCAGCATGAAAGGGTCAAACACACACACACACATTCATTTTGCACCGCTGCATTTTGCCCACAAAAAAACAGTTGATGATTTAGGAAAATCAGCCTCCAGTCAGAATGATGGCCAACAGCATCTGAGCATCTCACAAAGACTCACACACACACACACACACACACACACACACACACACACACACACACACACGATGAATGAGATGAATGAAAGCATATTCGGGCGTATAGCCATCTTTTTCAATCCTAACAAAATATATTTTTAGTGGCTGCAATTTCATTATGGTTATATTGGAAAGCATGAATTTTTTTTTTTATTGAAATGCTTCATCAGTGATATGTTGGCAGCACATTTGGCATAAATGCACTTATTTACATTTTGTTCAGGAGGAAATGCTTTTTCCCAATCAGAGAGCGCTGAGTCACAGAAACAAAAGGATCGAAAAGCCCTGAAACAAAACCCTGTATGACTTTTCCAAAGAATCCTTGCCCTGCAGGACAGAAAGCTCCGAACCTGAAACCTCTCTGTGTCATCAGAAAATGAAACCTGCGTCTTCATCACAACCACAGTCTTCCTCACCTTGAAATAAGCTATACAGAGAACAAGCACAGGGTGTATGGTACGGTGGGCTGTGTTTCAAACCTCCTTCAGATCAGTGTGAGGGAGGGAACTTTAATTGAGGCTGTGGAAGATTCAAGTATTTAGGGTTTTCATGAAAAGAGCCAAGAACACATGGTACTAAAGTGAGGCTTTCTAACAACTCAAAGTGTGTGTTTGTGTCCAAATATGAAGCGCTGCATCAGATACATCCGCATATCACTTTAAGATGATTGCCCAGACAAAATATCAACTCCCAAAACTCACCAGATGGGTCTGTGTTTGTGTTTGTGTGTGCCGTTCCAAGCATGGGGGAGGGAGCATATCAATAATTCATCCATTGATTTGAAATGCCCCCCCCCCTGTTGTTAAACGCTTTGCTTCTGCTTGCACCAACAATTCACTTTTGTAGATTCAGCAACACAGACTGCAAACCTGCCCTCTCTGAGCCCTCCTCCTTTTCTCTTTCACTTGTTCTGCTATAGACTGTTCAGTATAACGTACAGAGTAACAGCAGGGAGCTATATGTATCCATGTGATATTTACATTACTACTCGTTCTGGTTCGTCCCAGGGGGAAACTCATTCCAAGCTCATTTACTTCATGTTCAATGGCTTATGGACTGACCAATCACAGCAGAGCAATCAAGAGTTAACATCTGACTGATCAGAATCAGAATACCTACCCACAGACTATACCCACAGAGGGGAAATTTGCAAGAAGTTTTGAGAAGTGGGTGAACCTGTTAAACATATTTGACAAATATAAAATGAATCTTAACTCAAGGCCCCCTCCTGGCTTAAAAATATATTGAAAGCTTTTGAAAAACTTAGAAAGTAGAACTTTGGTTTCCAAAGTGATGATAAAAGTGTCAAACCCGAGTGTGATATGAAAGCCCAAACCATATTCCACGGCAACAAAACATCAGCAACCCACACAACTTGCAGCTAAGTGAATCAACATTGTAATTAAAAAACATTGAAAGGTTGTAGAATGAATTGTATATTGATTCATAAAATCAAAAAAAGTCATTCAAATGTTAACATAATTTGTTGTTTGCTGATTGGATGTTTTAACAGTTGGAAGACCAATCCGCATTGGACTTGTGTTATGTTCTGCAATGTTGTACACAGTCTTTATTTTGACTTTTGAATACAATGATACTTGTTTGAACTTAACTCTTGCATATATTGTTAAGTGAATGTTTTTCATGGCCAATGATGAGACAACTAAATGCTTATAAAAGAAGTAAGCAACCGTTGGTGCAGCTATCCCCTCTATTAATTTCTCTATTGGGTACAATGGCAGAAAGGAGGGTACATTCATATACAGTAGTGCTTCAACAGATTACATTTTGTATGTGTAGATGTATGTGTATTACTTTGTGTAAGTGCTTTGATCGCTACACAATCAGCTTGTTAACATTAGCATATTCTATTCTTTTAGTGGACTTGTTTTTTGCCTTAATCAGCGCTTTCTGAGCCAATCAGAGCATCAGACCGGCCCTGAGCAGCACTCTCCTCTCTGAATGGAGGCGTGGCTGAATGATTTTTGTGGGGTTTGTTCTCTATTATTTTCTTGGTCTTTGGGGGTAAGCAGTCATTACTCCTGTATTTGCCCATGATTATGTGTATCAGAGTGAACTCTTTACAGTCCAAGGTGCGGAGAGGAGCATGACAGCATTCCATCTGGCAGTCAAGAATGAAATAACAGTGTGATTCACATGCCTACATCACTGTGTTGGGGTTAAAAAAAGACTCTACTATGGAAAGGCCAAGCCAGTCTCCTGTAAGACCCAACTCCCTCAAAAACCCTACACAAAGTACCCATGATGCAATAGTGTTGGCTATCTAGAGTGAGGCAACTATCATAAATAAGAGGGATGGACAGAGAAATGCAGAGTCAGACAGCAGGAAAACAAAATAGCAAAGATGGATAGAAACTGAGGCCAAGTGCTGACACGCTGTGGTCAGCCTTCAAGGACATTTTTGAATATGTCAGTGTAGCAACATCAACATGTTCTTTTGTATCAGTACACGTGGATGCTGGAGCACACAACTGTGACTTTCAGTTTACACCTAACTTGGTTCCTTGTTAGTGTTTTCCAAACCATAACCACATAGCTTTAGCTACTTAGCTACCACACTTAACCATTGAGGTTAGACTAGAAAATACTCTCGGTATTGTTTTGGAGGTATGAGGAACTATTCATCATGGTGTTTAGATTGCACACCTTGTTGGTTGTCATAGAAACGTTAAAATTGAATAAAGCATTTTGTATTCTGTTCATTTGTTCTCCTTTAAGTGTGGACTGTTGATCTGATGACTTTTGACACATAACACAGTCCTATGTACATACAGGAAAAACAATGTTATCAGTTCTATTCTTCTTTTAATGGTATATGTTTCTAATAATCTATATTCAACTTGTGATGGTTAATCAAACACAGGATTTCTGAAGGCAGTTTAATACAGACATTTAATAGCTTCAAATATTGTAACGATATTAATTATGATTATTACCAAAAACGCGTATAATAAACAAATTGTTTTGATATATTTTTGGAATAATATATTTAATGCAGAGTGTCCTCTGTTGATTATAACATAGAACATAATATAATAAAAATGATAGAAAAAATAAATATATCATATTTGTTATCTTGTTGTGAACTTGTATAGATAATGTCGGGTCATATTATTGTTTCATTTCCATATGTTAGTGAACCCATGAATCTGTGCCTTTGTTGAGAGCTGACAGCTGATGGTGTACTGTACACGCTCATGGTGGCGGGGGTCTCAGAAACAAAACAATAAGCAGCAACAGTCTGTCATGGAGTCAGTAACACATCCCATAATAAGGCTGATATGGTAACACATCTCCAGAGAGCAGAGATCTGACGGCGTCCACAACAACAGAAACACAAAGAGTGAGCGGAGCAGGACCCACCCTCAGAGAGGAGCCCCCTCCCACTATCACTACCTGAAGATCCACAACAACAACGACAACAACAACACACTGAATACAGAGCGTCATAGCGGGGAAACACAGAGTGGACGAGGGAGTGGTGGAAAGGAAGAAAAGTGGAATCAGCAAAGATGGAGAGCAGAGCTTTTCTCCAGGGAGGAGATGGAGCTTTCAGCTTTACCACAACCTGAAGACCACTCCCTGAAAGAGAGCAATCACAAACACACACACTGGAAAAACTGAAACGTTGACTTTTATTATGTCATTAGGTGAGTTGAAAGCAATAATATTAAGCATAAATAAAAATGGCTAGGTTCAAGTTGATGTTATTGCTTTCTAATAACCTAATTCAAGGTTTCAGTTACCCAGTGCACTCCTCCTCTAACGTGCTCCACCTGCTCCACTAACCCCAGCTCCTCCTCACTCCCCTGTACCATGTGGCTCTCCATCAGTTACCTTCTTGGGTCTCTTCCGGCGCCCCCCCAGCCCGTTTAGGCGGTCGCTGGGGTCCAGCCTGTAGTGGGGGGGGTTGTCCTCGCTCATTCTCCCCCAAATCAAACACCTCTCACTTCACTTAATTCTTGCTTTCTGTTTCTGCTTCTTGTCTCTCCGGAGCGAGCGACCTTTCTCCTCTCTGGTCCTCACTCTCTGGTGGTGTAGCAGGCGTTGGAGGGGGGAGTGGTCGGGGAGGGGGAGGAGAGACGAGG
>NW_011343988.1:14955-16328 GCF_000735185.1 Notothenia coriiceps
AGAGTGAGGGACATGGTAGCACCAGAGGTAGTCAATGGAAGGAACCCAAGAAGCTCGCCGGGGTGGTCGGGCAAATCCCGCCGAGCGACGCAGGTCGGAGCATCACCCCCCCCAACGGAGCGAGGCGGACGAGGGAGGGGACGGGGAGGGGGAGGGAGCACAATGGTGTTGCTATGGCAGCAGCTGCCACCAGTGTTTATCTGGAAACCTCGCTGGCAAACCAAAATAGTCGCCACACGCGCATGAACACACACACACAACACACACACCCATAGACACGAACACACACACACACACACACACACACACACACACTCAGCAGCCACATGGGGGTCCCTGAGCCGCTCTTATTTTTCGAGCACTTATTTGAATTATTCCTTCAAACAAGCCTAATAACCGGATACAAAACATCACTGACAACTGGAATATGTCACTGATGAATCAAAACATGTTACATATTCATATGGCTGTTATGAGGGCTTTCAAAATAATGGTTATACATGGAACCAAGCCAAAATATCAATATTCATGGAAACAGTGTGTAGATGTTGATGTGTTGATTTGAATTGTATTTTTTATTTTTTATTATTCTTTGTTACAGAACACATGAGCTAAATGAAGGGGGATCATTTAATTACATTTCAATTCACAAAATACAAAGCTGTGGGTTTGCTGTTTTCTCAAGTTGATTTGATACTCCTAAAATATATAAAACAATCCACAATCTTTCTTCTAATGATTGTAGCTTCAACACGACTCTGGTACAGTAAATGTACTTTCCTTATTTCATCAGGTCTTTGTTAAGTATTTTTTCTAAAGTGTCGTCAAAGTGGTGAAGATGTTCTCTAGCTAGTGTGTTTTTAGAGTGTTGAGCTCTCTAAGCCAACTCACTTGGTACTATTTCTACATTGAATTCAAATAAACGTTGTATTTGAAAAAAAAAAATGCTCTGATAATGACATCTCCATTTAGCAGTAGACTGGTAAAACATACTAATGGTAACAATATTGCTAACATGTATTTTATGTGTCAAAGCGACACTGTGCTGCATTCACAAGTTCTTCCTGCTCAGCGACCATCCTGCTTGTGTGTATGTGTATTTATGTAATGATTTGCAAAGTTGCATCATGAGGTTCTTATAAAATAAAGGCAGGTGTGGAGTCATTTTTATTTATATTAGGGTTTGTTGTAATATTTCAGGAAAGTTAACGAATAAGGGAAATAAAAAACATTATTTGTATTAGTTTTTTGGCTGCAAATATTGTATTGTGTGATTGGATATAAAAGATGATGTAACCCAGCTTCCTGCTTAACGGTGAACCAGAGCAGTGGGAATCCCTGCCAGTCTTTGTGTCTGACAGCCAGGTCTTAAA
>NW_011343989.1:0-6113 GCF_000735185.1 Notothenia coriiceps
CGTCATTTTCCACATAGCTGACACTAGTCCGCCAAACCCTGGCTAACAACTGAAACCAGCTAGCCCACAGCTAGTTAGCTACTATTCCTGAAAAGTTCGGTTTTAACATCAGAACTACAAGTTACTTACACAAAGAAGCTAAACCGGAGGGTTCATTAACATTACCATTACGAAATAAAAATAATATAGATTACTTTAGGGCTAACTAGAAAAGATACCAGAACTGATGGAGGGCAAATTAAAACATGACTGACCTGCTTGGAGCATCAAGCTAACTGAAGGTGGACTCAGACGTGCAACAGCGAAATACACCCCCGGGTACAAAATAAGCAACCAATTTACATTTGAAAAGCAATATCATTTTGGTGAAGTTCACAATAACAGAAAATATAGATTTTCAAGTATACAAATAACCAAAATAAAGAAGTCATAGAATAGCAATATTATTTTAATTAACAAATTAAAACTTTTTTTTTTTTTTGCTATTTATTGGGGGGGGACATTTTGAGTGTATCTGAATATTGGGGGGGATGTGTCCCCCCCAATGTATATGGTGAATACGGCCCTGCCTGCAGAGACAACTTTACCATTTTCATGAGTTTGATCCTGGACAGAAAGTGGAAGACATTTTTCTTTTTTTTTCTTTGGTCAATTTTCTTGATCAAGGCTCTTTCCAATCCACTTCCCACAGTGGAATGAACTCCCAAGTGGAGTCAGGACAGAAGACTTAAAACAATTTTTTCATTTACCTTTACATTTTTCATTTACCTTTTACATCCCACACCAGCAATTCAATTTATTTGAAATAAGGAAGAGACAATAAATAAACTAGCAATCACAGAATCTTAAAACTGTTTATTTTCGAGGGATGAACAATCACTTCAATTAATAAGATAATGCAATTGGAATGATATCCAAAGATCTAGGGCACATGTCAGCAAGTACTGTATTTCACAAAGCAAATGAAAGACATTATTCTGACATGGAATCAAAGTTCTTAATCATATAACCATGAATAATTGCATTGCACTTCATGCTTTTTGTATAATTGATTTTATTCATGCTATCAGAGAACATATAATTATGCTTCAATTGATTTAAAAGAACATGCAAACCAACTTCAAAGCCATTTAGACCCAGTATAAAAAGCATCAAAAACTAAAGCTTAAATGCACCATGCAATTTGAACTCTGTGATAGTCATGGAAGATATACAGTTGTTCATTTAATAATTAAAACGCACTGCATATTACATTTACATTACACAAAAAGAAATTCTATTTGAGCCTAAGTGCAGTGTTCTAATGAAGGCATTTCCATATGAACAGATGTGCTTTGTTTAGAAACATGCTTTGGCAGACCTTCTCCTTGTCTGGTCCAATTACCCACAATGCAGTGTACGCTGAACGTTGATAGTGACAGCATTAGAGATTCTTCCAACCTCATAAATGATATTCATTATGGAGCGTGTTTTCAGTCATTTCGCTGCTAATGATCCGCTCATTACATTGTTTGCCAGCAGTGGAAATGCTGTTTCAGTAAGCTCAGAAAAAAAACATGACCATATGAAAGGTTTTCGAAAGCTAGCCTTAATAAGCAGCTGCAAAGGGTGGCAGTTGCAAGTGGGTAGGTGGAAAGATTTTAAAGTAGCTCAACTGATTAAAAAAAATAGATATAACAATTTGATGAAAAAATATATCCACATAGGGTGAGCTGTATGAACATTACATGTGTGAATGCTAGTAAGCAAAGGGAAAGAAGCTAAAGCTAAAATGCACGCAGTTCAAACTATTAGATATACTTATGATAATGTTTGTTCTAGTAATATAGTAAAAGTACTATTTAATAGTTAAATGCTGTAGGTTTGTTAAAAGTTATGAATAAATAGTCAAAATATTTGTTTAAAACTAGTGGAATATTGGTTTAATAATTAATAGTAATGGATAAATTGTCTAAAATGATAGAAAAAGTGAGTAAAAAAGTAAGGAATAAACTATTTGAATATCTAGCCAAAGGTGATGATTAAATGGTAATACATCTGGATAGTACTGGATAAATGGTCCTGTACTACTGGATACAAAGGTACTGTACTGGATAAATGTTTAAATATTGTGGGTTTGTTAAATGTAATGAATAAATGGTCAAAATAGTTTCCTAAAAGCAGTGGAAAATTGGTAGAGTACTTTGTATTAATAGACACATTGTCTTAAATTAATGGATAAATGGTGGGATAACTAAATAGTCCCTCCAGAAAAAAAAATGCAAAAAAAAATCTGCGATCGCAGAATTTACCGCATAATCAGCAAAATGGCGCAGATTTTTAAAAGTCTGCATATTTATCAAAAGGCTGCAAAATCCCCGCATTTTTCCACACAAAGTTGAGAAAAAAAAAGTTTAAAAAACCGGGCAGAGTAGTACCCCAATGTCTTTCACGAAAGTGGGGGGAAACTATTCTGCACCCCGTGCAACTGTGTGTTGGAGCATAAGTCTTAGAGAAAATCGACGGTGACGACCCACTTTGATTCATTCAAACATTCGAAAAAGCTTTCTGCTGCTGCGGACAAGCCAAACAACTCACGTTCACCGAAGCATCAACCTCCAAAACCCTTTCGAGGGCTACAAGAAACGGACTGAGTAGCCTACAAGATTGAAGCTGGTCAGATAACGAACGAGTAAATGAAAAAAGAATGAGGCGGAGAAGTGTGTGTGTGGTGTGTGTGTGTGTGTGTGTGTGTGTGTGTGTGTGTGTGTGTGTGTGTGTGTGTGTGTGTGTGTGTGTGTGTGTGTGTGTGTGTGTGTGTTATTAAAATAGCACAATAAATAAACATTGAATGTGTTTAATTGAATAGTAAAGGGGTGTAACGTTAGTGGCAAGTTGTGTGTGAGAGAGAATAAATAAGACAGCCTAATATTAAAAAATATATATTTAGCATATTTCGCAACTTTCCGCATATTTTGCAACTTCCCGCAATTTCACCGCATAAAATCACATAAAAACCCTGCATGTTTAATTGCATAATCAAGGATTTTAGCCCGCATAATCAAGGATTTTTGCCCGCATTTTCCTGGAGGGTCTAACTAAAAGCAATGCATGCATTGTAGAAACAGTTCGTTAAAGTAATGGTTAAATGGTTGAAATATTTGTCCAAAAGATAAATGGTAATATATCTTGAGTAATGGATACATGGTTAAATAATGTATGTTTGCCGAAAATAAATGATTAAATAGTAAGAACAGTTATGTAGTAGAGAATAATTAATAATGAATGTTCAAAATAATTGGCTAAATGAATGGAAAGTTGTAATGGATAAATAGTAAAATAGCTAGATAGACCGACTTAAATATTGACAGTGTAACTGTTGTTACGTCCCGGCTCGTGGAAAGTAGAAAGTAACATATAACCAGTTGAAATTGGTAAATGTGGAAGTTGTTTAATGAATGAGCTCAATGAAATTGGCAACAAGCAACCATAATCCAAAAAAAAGGCCACAAAGGCACCGGTTTGAATAAGAAACTAAAGGAACTAAGGTAGACTCTTTAAGTAAGAGCTTTCACAAGTTACAGTAATACACAAACAAAACTAACAAAAGAAAACCTCACTTCTAAAGTGGAAAAAGGAATAGGGATAACAAAAGTAGGCTGTTATAAAACACAGCCTGAGTACAAGTTAACCACATTTAACATTTTACTTTAGATAAACAGAGTAACAAGTATAAACACAAATATACCACAACTAGTTAACCACTGTTAACAGAATGATCACAGGATGTACGGGGAGAGTACCGAGAGAGGTCTGCCACAGATTCAGACCTCTCTTGACTAACTGAGGTGCACACATTCTTGTAGTTTTCCCCGGAAGGTGTGTGCGGGGATTGGAGAGTCGGGTCCGGCATGTTCCAATCCAGATCTTCGGTCACGCCTACCGGGGGAGGGACAGGAAGCCGGCATCCAATGGCGTCTGGGCAACGGCACAGCTCATATACATATATAACACCCAGCTGCAAACACTTACAGAAAGGTTAATGGGCAGATAGAAGGCGGCGGCCGTAACGCTGTATACAACAAAAAAAAACATAACAATATAGACTTTCATTAATAGTGGTAAATAGCATCCGGATTAAAATCCTTAGAAGAAGGTAAAACATGCTAATAAGAGGGTTACTTGAACTCTTCTGACAAGGCTGTGGGGGGTGTGTGTGTCAAAAAAAACATTGGGAACCACTGTAATTAAATATACTGTAAACAAATCCATCAGAAAGTAAAATGATTTGCCATGCATGCTGCCCCTTGATTCCATACTGGCAGGCTCAAGGCTGCACTGTAAGCAAAGATGTAATATTAACAACAAGCTTCCTATGAAACACACTGTAATCTGGATCAAACCTACCCTGTGCCAACTAGACCAGATTGGCAGGAGGGGGAGGGGGGGCTGTTCGTTTGCTTTACAGCCAATTTTGCATTTGCTGTATTTCATGATCTCCTGACATTCCTCTTTAGAGGTGGCCAATACAGTGAAATCAATTGGCCAGTGTGGTGGAGTTTGGATGAGTTTTAACTGCATCGTGGGGGCGATAGAAATCAAGTCCAGTGTTTTTTCCGGCTTTACTGTCTTTTAAGCGATCATAACACCCCTGCAGTAATCTCTGTATCTCTTTCGCCCACAGGCAAACAGACATGCCCCCCAGAGAAATTTGACTGTGGGGGAACCAACAAGTGTGTCTCGTTGTCATGGAGATGTGATGGGGAGAAGGATTGCGAGAACGGGGCGGACGAGGAGGACTGCGCGTCTGGTGAGTTTGTTTAGCCGTCAGTTCTCCAATTAAGAAGGAATGGAACCTCAAAGAAAGTCATTCATTCTGATGGTTTTGCCTACCTTTCCCAACATCACCTGCATTCCATAAGGTCACATAGTGTTAATATTACAGTTTGAACTATCATTCTCATTTCAATCCATCAATCCATCTTTTAAGTGTTTTTCCCAGTGTAATTTAATTCAACAAAAGCAAAACAACGTATACAAAAAACGATACAATTATAAGTTTTATTAGAAAATCTGTTCCATCTTATTTTGAATTCATCTTAAAAAAACAATGGCATATAGAAGAGTTATCCTAACTGAAGCACCATCGTTCAACTATGTTGAGTTGCCCGTCTTCCCGCATTGGGTTGCGCTGACCAACTGAGCGTATGAGCATAGCTTGGAATTGGCTGGATGTTGGTTTGACTTGATCTGGAATCGATTGCTTTTCCTTGGGTTCCGTTATAATCTGAGTAACTATATAACATGTGTAGCACCCATAAGGTTGAGGTTGTCTACCTGCACATACATGTTTATACCACAAGGGGGTAGATCACCTTATGGTTCATGATTGTTTTATACTGGACATGAACAGAATAAGTGTGTCTGTGTGTTGTGCTTTTGAGATTGTTTGAGATGCTGACATCTTGAACATTTGCCTTGTGGAAGTTAATAAATGAACGTTTTCTACACCTATAATGCCCTTGCGGTCTGATTGATCCTTCCGAGATTATTAACTTATTAACTAGGTTCCCGGGAAAGGACGTTAAAGACGGATACTGGAGAGCGATGGGTAACGTGGTTCGTAGCTAGGCTAACAGTTCAAGTGTAGTGTAGCTAGTACGGCTGTGCCTCGTTTGTTTGTTTTTCCCGTGAAAAAGTCCGGTTAGAAACAAGATGTCAGATCACAGAGAAGATTTTCTAAATGAGATCGAAAAAAAAAAAAAAAAAACTGTTAGGACTGACTGTAAAGGAATTGCAGCAGTGTTGTGAGCATAGCAACCTCACTGGAAAAGGATATGTGGACATTCAAAATAAAGGCAGAACTGCATGCAGCCGACGAGAGAGAGGAGCAGGTGGATCAGCCCGTGCAACCCACGAGGGGAGCTCAAAGTCAACAGGGAGGTCACACGCAGCCTTTGTCGTCTCAGGAGCAGCACACGGGCATGGTGCAGTGATGCAAATTAGTCGCTTTTCGGCGCCTCCCGCTTTTAACGCTGATTTGGGTGACTTGTGTAATTCGTGGAGAACCGAAGAGTTTTCGTTTTGGGGGGGGGGGGTCCGAACGGACGGACAACTTCTCACTTCAAAAAAGA
>NW_011343990.1:0-4103 GCF_000735185.1 Notothenia coriiceps
CCGCACTCGCATGCAGCACTGTCTGCCAAGCCCCACTTCCTCATTGATGTGTTGAATCAATCAATCAATGTTTATTTATATAGCCCAATATCACAAATGTTACATTGGTCTCAGTGGACTTCACAGTTTGTACAGAATATCAGTATGACAATACGACACCCTCTGTCCTTAGACCCTCACATCGTACAAGGATACACTTCCAGAGAAAACCCAAAGTTTAAAGGGAAAAATGGGAGAAACCTCAGGGAGAGCAACAGAGGAGGGATCCCTCTCCCAGGACGGACAGACGTGCAATAGATGCCGTGTGTAAATTGAAAAGATAATACATTTGCAACATAGGTAGTCCAAATGTTTGGAAATGCATGTGTGTATAATAGGAAGATGAATCCACGAGGATATCCATCCAGGACTTATGATCCAGGACCACAGCCACGACTCAAGATCCAGGACTCGCGATCCATGACACAGGACCGCAGGATCATCCATGACTCCGTATCCCGGCGTGAAGCGACGGTTTAGTGGTCCATTGCCGAAGTGGTAGGTCGTCTCTTCCTATGGCGCCATCTCCTGGGTCCCAATCTTACCTTATGTTCAGGTGTTGAATCAAGTGAAACCGCACTGGAAACAAGGAATGATCCCAGTCATCTGAACACATTTTAACTTTTGAATATTTCCACACTCATAACATAACACAATTTAATTGCACAAATAAAGAAGCTGAAACCATTATAAATGGGCTTGTTCTGAGTGTTCAGTTAATGCAATGCCTCCTCAAACGAAAAAGGAATATTCCTCTAAATAAGTCCCCTGCACTTGTCTTCTTTGGCATCATGACTAACGGCCTGCTCATTGAAACTATTAATGTCATATCATCAAATCAAATGCCAAAAATCCTGTGAAATGTTTTCAGAAACCTTAATTTATATGCAGTTAATCCAGCATCAAGGACCAGCCTGTTCTATTACTGACAGAAATGAATGCTTTTTGAACCTGCTATTAACTAAAACTTTCAGCATTTGCTCGTTTTACTCCCTGGCAAATCCATTCAAAGAACTCTCTATGTCCCTTCCAGCAGTCCCCTTTTGATACCCATACAAACACAGATAGTCTCCTTTTTGGGTGGAAAAAAGGAAGCCAACGTGTTCATCTTAAATTCAAGACTCAAAAGTATTTTTATTCTGTCGTCAAAAGTGGACGCAAATCGTGTTATTTCATTGGGTGTTGTGATTAAACACAGCATATCATATTGGGTGTTAAGCCTGAATGTATTCCAGTGCTCCCCATCAGTTCAGATATCTGCCCTCAAGGAGAGCGGCCACCCAGTCCTGAATAAATGTTATTTGTAAAGTCTTACATAAAAAACAATGTCCTCTCATCTTTCAGTTTTAATATATTTTACATAAAGAACTCCCACAGGCCCAAAGTGTATTAATGCAGGCATACTGCTCTGAGCCCACAGGGTGCATGTCCTAAGGCAGCTGCTGAAGCTTTTTCAAGGGGATTATTTTACATAAAGGACCAACAATATAACACCTCTTACAAATCGACCCTCTCTATGTGCTTCACTTAACATGTTTTACTTGACACATTTAAGAATATCTTATTCAACCTTGCAACAGAAAGCACTACATGTTTTCCAAAGAAGCAGCAGTACAGCACTCAAGTGTGTTTTGAAAGGAGAGAAGTGTTCTCGTAGTTTACTTAAAAGACCTTCAAACTTTGGAACAACACTTAAGAAATAGGTTTAAGAATGCTAGACATGTTCAATCTACTGTAAAAGAAGAACATAGCCATGGTGATTACTGCATGGTGACAGTAACTATTTGTAGGTACATGTCTGGACACCGTCTGCTATTTTTCATCAGGATTCTGGCCGTACCCGATGACCCCATGAAGAGAATCTCAAAGTTGTTGTTTTTATCTAAGGTGAAATAAATCTATATTTTCACATCTTCTCCGTTTGAGACCACAACAATTTCTTAACATATTCGAGTCAGGTTTCGGCTAGCTTTGAGTCAGCTCTTCTGAAGATGACAAATTATTTATTAGTGTCTTCAGACTCTGGGAATCCTGCAATTATAATTAGGTCTGACCTCTCGGATGCCTTTTGCACAATAACCTGGACAGCCTCTACAAAGGTCTCATTTTGCTGTGGAACCGATCAGTTATTCGGTCATTTCTCCCCCTCTTTACCAATTCATATTCTTTAAAGAACTTGTTTAGTTTAGATTAGCATTAGGTCCAAGATTACAAATAGTTTCTGTCAAGGATCCTGTTCAGTGTCGATCATATCCAGTTTCTGTCCGTCTTCTTCCTATCTGTTCTACCCAGTCTCCCCCTCCTGCTTCCTCCCAGACAACCAACATGTTGTGCATCTCATCACATCATTAGTCGAACAGATGCCGTGAAAATGTTTTTTTCAAAATTCACTCACAAAAAAAATATTATGTGAATTACTGAAAAAGTTCCAGCAATGGAACTGTGTCAACTGGCTCAGTATTAAGACCAAAACAAATGTTGACCATCCATTAATTTGCATAACAAAGTAAATAAATAAGATAACACATTTATCAGTTTATTCACACTTCATTGTTTAATATAATGTGTGTGGGGTTTTGGACAGGATTTTCCATTTGATATGCCAATGTGGTGAGGTGTGTAGCTTTGAACTATAATTGCATGTTCATACTAAAATACTCAAATATTGAATAATATTGAAGACACTTGGACCAAGTAAAGTATATAAGAGTACTCCGACTAATCAACACCTTGAAGTTGCAGGATGACAGAGTAAAGGTCAAGAAAGTATATTTTCGTAACCCTCCTGTTATCCTTCGGGTCAATTTGACCCCATTCGATGTTTAACGTATCTAAAAAAATGGTTCACATTATTTTTTTTGCTTAGTATTTCATGATGTTTCCTAATTTAGTGAGGACTTCATAAAATGAACATGAAGATCTCTTTTAAATGTCCTGTTTGCACTTCGTACGCATCGGTGTTCCTTGGGGTCAATTTGACCTCAGGCTGTTTTAGTCATATAACACAAATACAAATGTCAATATTTTACACATATTTGTGTTGATTGTGTAGGATGAAATTGAGGTGACTATTACGTGCAAATGTATCATTGTAAATAAAAACTACCCTCTGCTTTAGTTATTAGTCCTTTAAAAACATCTTACTTTAACATTTTATTTCAGTCAGTGAGATTTTTTATTTTTCCATAGTCACATAATAGGAATTCTGGATGTGTAAAGGGGTCTGTGGGGGGGAAGGTTGGGGTAATCTTTTATTTAAATGGTTATGTAGGTAGTCAACTAAGACGCCTAAAGCACCAGAGACATACGTGTTGGTTACAATTTGGAATATGATCATTGTCTTGAGTTTTAAACTACTGGGGTCACATTAACCCCAGAGGATAAAGGTTGTAAAGTGAATCTGAGGATAACAGGAGGGTTTTAAGGAGCACCTACTTGAAAAATAAAAGGCCTACCTGACTTTGCCAGCTTTGCTCTTAAAAGCATGTTGTTCTCAGTCTGTGTCTCTAAAATGTGGGATATATGAGAAATAATCACTCCTCTCCATCCTGAGAGGCACACATTGTTCCAAATAGCACGGAAGCTATATAGCTGTTCTCAGTGCAAACCAGTTCTGTGAATCTTTTTCAGCCCTTTTGTTGCTCTCATTGCATCTGTGTAAACAGCTTAAATCCTGCATTTTATAAATCCTGCATTAATTTTGGGAGGCATCAATAGACTCTCCAAGGGATGGATTTGCTCAAATATAATCTCGGTCTAAATCTGACTTTGCATCCCACTGCAATGCCATAATACGGAAAACAAAACTCAAGTTAATGACTGAGTTTTATGGCAGTACACCGTGTATTGCCACTGGGATATTGTTATCCCACGCTGTGTGACTGTCACCGTTATACTTGGAATGGTTGTGTCATATGGTCTTCACATAATTGTCATCACAATATATATAATGACCCTGCCACTGGGGAAATGAATAGCTCATCTCGTCTTCTAATGCAGTGGTTCCCAACCTGGGGGAATATCGCAGGGGGGGCGCCAGGCCTCAGATGATTTGAGGCCAAATA
>NW_011343991.1:0-1955 GCF_000735185.1 Notothenia coriiceps
CGACCCTCAAAGACGTTTATCGGAGTGGAAGTGATCACCAAGGGTTCAAGATACTGGGAGTGTGTGTGTGTGTGTGTGTGTGTGTCCCACCTGTTGCTCAGCATTAGCGTCTTGTTTGGACAATGTGTCTGCAGCAGGTCCAGTCTGCAGGTCGCAGGGCAGTTAAATATAGAAGACGAGACATTAATAAAGTTGTGCAGGAAAGAACACGTGAAGAGCTTTAAATGTGTGTGTGTTTAAATGTGTGTGTGTTTAAATGTGTGTGTTTACACGAGGAGGAACGATGCTATTTCAATGTCAACAGCTGTTATTTTAATGTTATTGTACCTGTTTAACTGTCTCTGTGTTTAACTGGGTCTGTAATCTGAGCGCATTGTTGAGCATCCGTTGAGCACGAGAGGACCAAATATCATCATATTATTGGTTCAATGTAATCACACACACTGCCTTTAATTAAATATAGTATGTCAACAGATTTCACCTAACTGTATACAAAATATTAGGTTTAACTAACCTAGTTATGTGGAATTTGTCGACATAATATGCATTTAATTAAAGTCAACGTTTCAGGTTTTTCCGTGCATCTTCCTCATGTGTTTTTATAGTAAACCTCATAGTGCTTTATGCATTTCAGTGACATCTATGTAAGGAGATTGGTTGATTTGAGGGGCTGCATGAGGTATATATGGTGTGATTCCAGTAGAGGGCAGTCTGCACACAGCAGTCATGGAGAAGCAGACAGGAGAGGAAGGCAATGCAGCAACATGTATTCTCACCTAAAAACCAATATAAGTTACAAGCAGGGTTTCCGCTAGGATTTTTTCTCGCCGGTCAAATGTCCGAACAGAATTTATTTTACCGGACAAATTTGAAACTTACCGGTCATGTTTCAATAATAATAATAATAATAATAATAATAATAATAATAGTGTAGCAGAGTTTCCGTTAGCAGGTAATTACCGGACTAGGACCGGATATGCTGATGTTTAAAACTCAGTTAATGGGGCTCATTTTTATATTGCTTCAGTTTATAATCGTAACAGATCGAAAAATTCAGATTCATTTTTCAATAAATGATTCCACAAACAACAAACAAAATAATTATTACATTCAAATAAACTACTTGTAGTAGATGAAGTACATTATTCAAAAGTTGACATTAACTTTGGATAATAACACGGGAGAAACGGATCCTCTCTCTCCCTCTCTCTCCTGACAGCCCGTCAGTTTCTCATGCAGCGCGCTAAACAGTGGGCGGGGCTTCAGGTGATTATGCAGCAGCTGATCTGATCTCTCTCTCGCGTCCGGTTACACTTCACTCGCGTTTATGTCCATATCGATCAGATCCAGCTCCCCTGATCGGCCTTTATAGAGAGCACAGATCAAACTATTAAGAGTGAATATCGGCCAATCAATCGGAGCATCGGACATTTTGACCGGCAGGTTTTGAATCTACCGGTTTTTATTCAATTTTACCAGCTAAAACCGGTAATTACCGGCTAACGGTAACCCTGGTTACAAGTACATTATAGTTGTACTTGTTTCACTGCTTGTTCATTGACTCCATTGACAAAAATAGCAATTGTTCATCACATAACACACAAGTTGCTGGTCTGTTGCTTCCTCTACTGGTTTTAAAAAGAGTACAATAGGGCAGGGGTTCCCAACCTTTTTTCCCAAGAGCCCCCCCAAATGACTCCTGTTGGAAGTTGCCCCCCCCCCCCACACACACAAGGGGGCTCAAAAACGCTACAACTACTGTCACAAACTGGATGAATGTGAAGTATTTTGCTAAAGGAGGATGAAAGCGTAATTAAGGAGCACTATTGGAGTGACTTTGATGGTTATTGGACTCAGGATTCATTCATTTGGATTCCCGCTATATGAAGAAATAAAAGGACGGCGCAAGTGGAAACAATTCACAAAGGGATTAAACTGTTTAAAACACATGCTCA
>NW_011343992.1:0-3191 GCF_000735185.1 Notothenia coriiceps
CACTGTGAGCCCAGTGTGCTCTGATTGGTCGCGACGTTGAGGCTCGTTGCTGCGAGGAGCAGACAGTGTCGGCGATACAGCGAGAACAAGCGAAACTCATCCTGAGCACACACAAACACTCACAGCCGAAGTAAAAACAACAAGTGTGGCTTGATATTTGAGACCCGTGTATACTTTGTTTTGGGGTGCTAATAAACGCCTGTGATCAACCAACCTGCTCTTTCCGTCCCTATTTGAACACTAAGTGCCGGCACTAAGTACGGCAAAGTACTTGGTGTGACGACCCCTCCACACCACGTGGGGTGCCGTCTGTTTGTGTGTGTGGGTTGTGTGTGTGGTTTGTGTGTGTGGTTTGTGGGTGTTCACAGGTTCAGGTGCGGATGAGCCGCACCTGTGGGCGGATACCTGCCTGATGAGCTACACCTGATGAAACAGGATATAGGAGGAGCCCAGCCGGTTACGTCGCTCTCACTCCTCTGGGCACTTTCTCTGCGCCAGTTTTGGGGACCTGATGCTGGTGTCCATTTAGTTTGTTGTGTTTAAAACGGCGCAGAGAAAGTGCCCAGAGGAGTGAGAGCGACGTAACCGGCTGGGCTNTTTTTAATTCTACTCCACTACAATTCAGAGGTTAACCTGGTATTTTTACTCCACTACACTTATTTGAGTTACTTTGCAGATTCTGATTAATGATGTGAAATATAAACAACCCTTAAATCAGACTTTAGTTACACCTGAGTAAAATTCAGGGAAGGTGATTGTCAAGTGCCAACAATCAGGAGAGATATTTGATAGTTGGTGCTCGAGAAGACTAAACATTTATCTGCAATTGACATGAATGGAAACGAGTAATAAAGTATATTCATTACTCGTTATTCTCTACAAATAGTTAATTAAAGACTGTATAATGGCTATTTTGCACATCCCTTTAAATATTTTCAAAGGTTATTGACATATCATATACACAACTACGGTGTATGCAATGAATGAAAATCTTGGGTCACAGGTTCCTCAACAGCGCATTACAAGACATCTATCAATATGTGTGTATACCTCCACCATTAAACTGTCATATTCTGCACATTTCTTATACAGTACTATACACCCATCCCCATACAAGGTGACTCAGCTATACCACAGTGACTTCATGAAGTTATCTGGGGCCTATGTCACCAAAATTCGACCAGGCAGAAAAGTTGGCGACCCCGCAGTCCATGACCTTCGGGCTCTCCAGTACTTGGCAGATGGTCGAACCCGGCACAAGTTGGATTTTGAGTCTGACTGGAAGGAACTACCTCAGCGACTCAGCATCCCCGAAGAACCGGTCCACTGGGTCCCACTCTTTCCTGCCCAATTGCCAATTACTCTCAGGAAATACAATGACTTGCAGGCAATGAAACCAGTACTACCAAGAGTGGCCCACCAGTACTACGACAACCTCCCTCATCAATAGAAAACGAGTTCACACATCACCTGAGTAGGATTTGGTTAAGGTTAGACAGGTAACACAACTTGGTTATATTTAGGAAAATAAAACTACTTTTCTATGTTGTTTGTATTCATGTGTAAAAAAAGTTGTTTAAGAAAAATTGCCTAAGTCATGGCACATTCTGCCTAAGTCATTTTTATTTGTTATGCAATTGATGTTGTGTCTTTAATTTTTGTGCAAATTTGTTCACACATCTGGTTGAACTTACTGTTACAAAATCAATAAAAAATACCAATGTGCTTGCTAAAAATTGTGTTTTTTCTTGTTTTCCAAAAACATTCAAATATGACTTGGGCAATTTTGCTATTAGGCTAATAAAAAAGACACAAAGCATTTACCTATGGTTCGAAGGACTAATCAGCTCATGTTTCTCCTCAGCGATGAAGGTATTTCACTGTGCTGTCCACTCTTCTAGTTTCACAGAAACAAAGTCAGCAAGAGGAATTCAAAGCAGCACCTTATCGTATAACTGTTCCTCCTTTTTGTGTCACACTCCTCTCTATCTACTATCCACACACACCGAGCACATGACTTCCTGCACACCATTCTGGGCAAACTGGTTTTCATAAGATTTAAATAACATTTCAGGGAGCTTAACAAGGCCTGACCTTAAAGTGTCTTCCTCTTTAAGATCCCTCGGCAGGCCTGCTTACAAAGTGTCTACCAGGAGAAAAAAGAACTAGTTGATTCAGTCCTAACATCACTTCATAAATCAAAAAATTCATGTTCATTAGAACAGTATGTTTTTCTCATGTTTTTAGGAATATCCTTCAGAAAAAATATATGAATGAAACCGAAAAGTTTGCTGGATGTAAGTGCTACTGAATCAAGTTATGTCAGGTGATTAGGGAAAACATTTAAGTACACAAAAGATATCCCCACGAAACCTTTTAGTTACTTATGTTGAGATGTTTATTTGTTGCATTACAAGTTTTCTGAAATGTTATGTTTACATATGCAAATTAGTTGTTCTCTCAACGTAACCTTTAATGAATGTAGGAAGTCCATAGATGCATATAGACAAAGATAGTAATATGCAGTAATGGAGGAAGTACTCATTTTACAGACTTAGTAGAAATATTAAATCGCAAAAGTACTGTAGCCGCTTTCACACCAATGTTACAACCCGGCTCGTGGGCTGTAACATAAAGCAGGGAGGCGAGACGATAGGTAAGAATAATATAGTTTATTTGTTTAAACACAACAAACTAAATGGACACCAGCATCAGGTCCCCAAAACTGGCGCAGAGAAAGTGCCCAGAGGAGTGAGAGCGACATAACCGGCTGGGCTCCTCCTATATCCTGTTTCATCAGGTGTAGCTCATCAGGCAGGTATCCGCCCACAGGTGCGGCTCATCAGCACCTGAACCTGTGAACACCCACAAACCACACACACACAAACGGACGGCACCCCATGTGGTGTGGAGGGGTCGTCACATAGTTCATTGAGCGGTTTCACACAAAAAAGTGTTACTTCACAGTTTTACGACACATTTTTATTTTTTTGACTTGCAAAATTATCTTTTAAATTGACAAACATCCTATGTGTGATTCGTGGCATAATTCAAACGGGATCGAAAGATAATCTTTCTCTCCCCATTGACTTCGATACATCATTTTTCCGTAATAAGGTCCCGCGGGGAGGGAGGGACTTCGCCTCTCTATAAGACGGTAAGTCAGAACAACATTCCCATTTGTACATACC
>NW_011343993.1:0-3356 GCF_000735185.1 Notothenia coriiceps
ATATAGTTATTCCGATATGCACGAAACACTGTATACACATTGCTCTTATGATTGCGGACATATTTCAAATTGGCTTTTACCGTAGAAAATGAGCATGTTCAGTCGATAAATATGCCCGTCATTAATCTAAACCTGTTTGCAAAAAGGCTGGGCTTAGAAAGAAATGCTCATAACTGGTTAGGGTTAGGGTTTAGAGTTAGGGTTACCCCTAACCCACACACCGGCTCTGCTGGCGGCAAATTCAATGACAACAGACACCTATACACTCCACAACAGACACCTACTGAATGTAAAACACACACATACAGCTCCTAAAGCATATCGTGTATATCAGGCTACAGCCCTTGTTTATTTTATTATGTGAAGCACTATATGGTTTCATGAAAAATATCTACTGTTTACTTGTAGATATCTACTAAAGCATACAAATACAGTGTGTAATGTAGGCCTGTTACATATATTATTTCTGTTCACACTGTAAACATCGCGTCTGAATGAAAGCAGTTGTATTAAAAAAAGAAATAGCCTAACATCCAGGGGAGATGTAATTAGTGAGTAAACAAACGGTAAAGGGCAGAAAGTCTGATGCACATTTTATCATCTCAAATAAATTTTAATCACAACGGGAACAGTTTGCAGAGCTGTGCTTCGTTGACATAAGTCCAGCCATGCGTCGCGCCTCTTTTAAACATCACTGTTGGCTGAAATCGACTCCGGAGGATACATCCCTCGGTTATAGCTCCTCCAGAGAGACTCCTCTCTCCTCTCTCCTCTACATCGTTGTACCCTCGGTTATAGCTCCTCCAGAGAGACTCCTCTCTCCTCTAAATCAGTGTATCCTCGGTTACGGCACCTCCAGACAGCCTCTTCGAATATCGATCCTCGACGAGCCTTTAGAGAAATTTGTTTTCCTTCGAGACGGCGCGCCAACATCCGTTTCCGGGTCGATGCCGGAGGACCTGGGACGCGAAAATTAGAGAAATGACAAACGACTCATTTCCGAGTACTCGCACGCGTCTGCTTGACGCCGGGACGACCGGCTGCCTTCCCCGACAGGCGCACGGCCGCGAGGGCCCGCTCATCACTGCGCGCACAAGTGCGATCGCAGTTTTAATTATTATTATAGTGCTGGCGTTTCCTGTTTTTGAGGCCTTTAGGACGCTTAAAAAGTTGTATAAATTTGCACGGACGCCAGGACCCGTAAAAATTGCTACATTCTGGAGTCAAAGGGTTCAAATTATTGCAACCTGCTCGCTAGCGCCACCTATGAAAATCCCATTTCGGAATACATTTACAAAGTCGCACCGTAACTCCGAATGACCTGAAATTTTGCACACATATCCGGGTGGACCTGCTCTACAAATAATCCTCATGGAACCCTAAGCTCCGCCTACATTTTTTTCTTCTAAATTAGCATAATGTTCAAAACAGTTAAATATTCACTTACATTTCAATTTTCAGTTTTTCAACACCAAACTTCGTATACAGCATCGGTGGAGGGTCAGACACATTACCGTAGAAAATGAGCATGTTAGGACGATAAATATTGCCGCCGTCAATCAAAACGTACTCGCAAAAAGGCGGAGCTTAGAAATAAATGCTCATAACTCATCAACAATGTATCCAAACAACACAGATTTCGGTAGATAGGTTCAGACTGTCTTGGGGAATAGGCACACTAAAGCATTTTCATTTTGGACTAGAGGGGGCGCCAAAAACACCACCAATTTATAACTCAAGAGCGGATGGACTAATTATTTTAATATTTTTTTAGCTATACTCTCAGTATGACTACGAACTCAGATTTAAAGTGTCGCAAAAAATTCAGAATGTGGGCGTGGCCTATACATTTTTTTTTTATTGCGATAACATAAAATGAACTTCGGACGTAAAACTTGGGACACACGTCAGAGCCCACGACCTTTTCGAGAATGTGAAAAAAAAAACGTAATTTTTCAAAAAAGCTGCTCACTAGCGCCCCCTATTGTGTGGTAGTCACATATAGTTTCTTAGAACTTCACGATTTTTGGCACAGACATTCCTCATAAAATTGCGGACATATTTGTAAATAGATTCTATTAGCCCCGCCCCCCAAAAAGTCGGCCATTTTGAAATATGTGCGTTTTTCAGCCATTTTAAGCACATTCTTGCAAACTGCTCCTAGGGGAATGATCGGAAAAATTCCAGTCCAGGACAAGTTCAGCCCCTATCCATGATGCCAAATTGAGAAGAACATTTTTGATAGCTCAATCGTGGAGGTCGTAAGCTAACAGCGAATAAACCATTTTTGACGATTTACATGTCGCAAATGACTCCAAACTACTCCAAATTACTCAAATATAGTTTTTCCAATATTCACGAAACGCTATATCTACATTACTATTATGATTGCACACATATTTCAAATTGCCTTCCATTAGCCCCGCCCCCCAGAAAGTCGGCCATTTTGAAAGATGTGCGTTTTTCATGCATTTTAAGCACATTCTTGCCAACTCCTCCTAGGGGAATGATCGGAAAAATTCCAATCCAGGACAAGTTCAGCCCCTATCCAATATGATACTTAATTGCGGAGCACATCTTTGAAAAATCACTCGTGGAGGTCGTAAGCTAACAGCGAATACACCATTTTTGACGATTTACATGTCGCAAATTGCTCCAAACTGTTTGCATATAGTTTTTCCGATATTCACGAAACGCTGTATACACATTGCTATTATGATTGCACACATATTTCAAATTGCTTTCCATTAGCCCCGCCCCCCAGGAAGTCGGCCATTTTGAAATATGTGCGTTTTTCAGCCATTTTAAGCACATTCTTGCGAACTCCTCCTAGGGGAATGATCGGAAAAATTCCAATCCAGGACAAGTTCAGCCCCTATCCAATATGATACCTAATTGCGGAGCACATTTTGGAAAAATCACTCGTGGAGGTCGTAAGCTAACAGCGAATACACCATCTTTGATGATTTACATGTCGCAAATTGCTCCAAACTGCTCGCATATAGTTTTTCCGATATTCACGAAACGCTGTATACACATTGCTATTATGATTGCACACATATTTCAAATTGCTTTTCATTAGCCCCGCCCCCCAGAAAGCTGGCCATTTTGAAAAATGGGCGTTTTTCATGCATTTTAAGCACATTTGTGCTAATTCGTCATAGGGAAATAATCGGAGAAATTCCAATCTAGGGCAACTTAAGCGGATATCCAATGTGATGCAACATTGCGAAGGAATAGTCGATCGCTTGAACATGGAGCTCGTAAGCTAATGGAGAATGTACCATTTTTGACCATTTATATGTGACATACTACCTTAAAGGGGACCTAAAAACAAGGCTGCAACGGATTTGATA
>NW_011343994.1:0-843 GCF_000735185.1 Notothenia coriiceps
ATGGGAGACCCTACCAGGAACACAAGGTTCCAGACAACACAGCCCCCAGGTTCATCAGGGCACACAAACCTCTCTACCACGGTAAGGTGCTGGTTCTTCAGAGAGAACATAGGATTAAAATCATTAACACAAATAAAGCACTCAAATTTCACTTACCGCAAAACCGCATTCATTCACCGTCTGTTTTAACTGCAGAGCGAGTCACAATAGCCCGATATATAAGCATGAAGAACAAACAACCACGGCCGGCTTCAAGTTGTGTTCCCTGGATGAACTGACCAGGCAGAGTCCCTGTAGCTAGCTTCACGGAGCAGATAGCAGAGAGACAAGAAGCTAGCAGTAGCAGTCACTTCACAGAGCCGTCACTCAATGTGACCACGCCCTAATTTATGCAAAAACTTTAAGACCTAATATAAATAAAAGGGTCGTGTTAGAAAACAATTCACTCACAGATCCATAATCATGAAGGTGGAATCTAACAATATCGATAGTAAAATGTATGGAGCCAGGGGTAGAAACATGTTTTTTTCTGCTGTAAAATTGGGCATTTTAACATGGGGGTCTATGGAAATTGCTCCTTTCTGCAGCCATCGCCTATCGGCCAATATATGAACTGCAGTGTGTTGCACTTCCGTATTGGCGTCCCGGCTCTTCCCCACAGTTTGCCGCTTGATGGCAACCCAGTCTCACAGCATTTCGTGTTATAGTCACGACATTTAATCTATTGATTCGTGTTCATCAACACCATTTTTCCCCCTTTTTTTCGTGTCACACAGAACAATTTTAAAAGCAATGTATTTCTATTGGTAGTACGTTTTGTGCCTGCAGCACGTCTTTTTTGTC
>NW_011343994.1:883-3095 GCF_000735185.1 Notothenia coriiceps
AGTTATTGCCACGCCCGCATGCGCAGTTCGTACGTGCTACTTGGCCGTTGGCAAAAGTCTTTGCGGTGTGTTCCAGTGCAACTGTTGGCCAAGAAGCAGGAGACGTGAGGCGACACAACAGTCGTGTTCCGTTGGGACGTGTTCTTTGGTGTCAGTTTGGTGTGTCAGGGCCTTTACATTCATTACGTAGCTGATTAAAATCATTAACAAATAAATAAGTACTCGATTTTCACTAAAACCGCATCCATGCACCGTCTGTTTCAACCGTAGAGCGAGTCACAATAGTCTGATATATAAGCATGAAGAACAAACAAACACGGCCGGGGGCAAGTTTTGTTCCCTGGATGAGCTGAACAGGCAGAGTGCCTGTAGCTTCATGGAGCAGATAGCAGAGAGACAAGAAGCTAACAGCAGCAGTCACTTCACAGAGCCGTCACTCAATGTGACCACGCCCTAATTTATGCAAAAACTTTAAGACCTAATATAAATAAAAGGGTCTTGTTAGAAAACAATTCACTCACAGATCCATAATCATGAAGATGGAATCTAACTATATTCATAATAATATGTATTGCATCCATGGGTAGAAACATGTCATCTAGTGATGGGAATTCCGGCTCTTCTTGGTGAGCCATATCATTTGGCTCGGCTCACCAAGAAGAGCCGGCTCTTTCGGCTCCAAAACGGCTCTTGAGTTTACCACATATTATACCTTTTTATAATTAAATCAAATGTAGCCCTGTTTTGACTAATGATTTATATGTGTACACATATATCACTTAAATTATTCAATTGTTTCCATTACATTTACAGACCCTTGTAACTCTCTGATACCACCCAAAGCACTGACTTGCTTGTAGAACCACGCTACACAAAGCAGATAGCAACACCTATAAAAACGTAAGCATAGACATTTTAAAATTATATTTAAAGAAAAGGCCCTGACAAAACAGCAGGGCTCTATTTCAGTAACTATTAACTATAGAAAAAAAGACAGCAACAGCTGACATAAAATCTTTGCTGAGCCTAAGGATAATCATAAATAAATAACATAGTGAAAATAAATATATTGCAATGCTCAGTACAGCAACATCCAACCGTCTCTAATCATAAAAAAACATAATACAAATAAATGAATTGCAAGGCTCAAAACAGCAGCATCCAACCGTCTCTAATCCTTGGATATTACATTCCACTGCATGCATGCACGGAGCAGCTGTAGCGCGGAGATCATCATATCATTCTGTCTTAAGTATTACTTAACAACAATAAAAAACTGGCTCGTTTGCGGGCGCGAGCCGGCTCGCGTCGTTCACTTAAAAGAGCAGGCTCTTTGAGCCGGCTCGTTCGCGACCGACACATCACTACTTTCATCCTTTTTCTCTTCAGCGAGCGGCAACACAGAGAAAGGTGGAAACGTTTGGAAGAAGAAGAAAAAAAGTGAAAGAGTCGCCAATCCTCGAGACCAGAGCCTGTCTTTCGTGCCCCGGTAAAGTAACGTGTTATAGCAGAAAGTTTAATACAGCGTATTTCTGGTATATTCATTTTAATGTCACCTGATATATAGGATGTGTGTTAAACTTGAATGGACGATTCAATTTTTTCCTCTTGATTATAGAGAGGTTTTTTATATACAGGACTGTCTCAGAAAATTAGAATATTGTGATAAAGTTCTTTATTTTCTGTAATGCAATTAAAAAAACAAAAATGTCATACATTCTGGATTCATTACAAATCAACTGAAATATTGCAAGCCTTTTATTATTTTAATATTGCTGATTATGGCATACAGCTTAAGAAAACTCAAAAATCCTATCTCAAAAAATTAGAATAGCTCCTCAGACCAAGTAAAAAAAAAAGATTTATAACAGCAAAACACAATCAAACATTTGAAAATGTCCATTAATGCACTCAGTACTTGGTTGGGAATCCTTTTGCACGGATTACTGCATCAATGCGGCGTGACATGGAGGCAATCAGCCTGTGGCATTGCTGAGGTGTTATGGATGCCCAGGATGCTTCAATAGCGGCCTTTAGCTCATTAGCATTGTTGGGTCTGGTGTCTTTCAGCTTCTTCTTCACAATACCCCACATATTCTCTATGGGGTTCAGGTCAGGGGAATTTGCAGGCCAATCGAGGACAGTAATGCCATGGTCAGTACACCAGTTACTGGTGGTTTTGGCACTGTGGGCAGGTGCCAGATCATGCTGG
>NW_011343995.1:0-1188 GCF_000735185.1 Notothenia coriiceps
GGACTTATTTATTTAAGTCAAACCAACAATCAATGGCTCTAACCCCAACGCTTTCCAATCCACGGTACTGTCCTGTAATCTGCAGAGAGCACTGAAGTCCCCCGTGTTCCTCGTCTCCCCGTGTTCCTCGTCTCCCTCGTCTCCCGTGTTCCTCGTCTCCCCGTGTTCCTCGTCTCCCCGTGTTCCTCGTCTCCCGTGTTCCTCGTCTCCTCGTGTTCCTCGTCTCCCGTGTACCTCGTCTCCCGTGTTCCTCGTCTCCAGTGTTCCTCGTCTCCTCGTGTTCCTCGTCTCCCGTGTTCCTCGTCTCCTCGTGTTCCTCGTCTCCCGTGTTCCTCGTCTCCCCGTGTTCCTCGTCTCCCGTGTTCCTCGTCTCCCCGTGTTCCTCGTCTCCCGTGTTCCTCGTCTCCCCGTGTTCCTCGTCTCCCGTGTTCCTCGTCTCCCGTGTTCCTCGTCTCCCCGTCTCCCGTGTTCCTCGTCTCCCGTGTTCCTCGTCTCCCGTGTTCCTCGTCTCCCTTGTTCCTCGTCTCCCCGTGTTCCTGGTCACCCCGTGTTCCTGGTCTCCCCGTGTTCCTCGTCTCCCCGTCTCCCTCGTCTCCCCGTGTTCCTCGTCTCCCGTGTTCCCCGTGTTCCTCGTCTCCCCGTGTTCCTCGTCTCCCTCGTCTCCTCGTCTCCCTCGTCTCCCCGTCTCCCTCGTCTCCCCGTGTTCCTCGTCTCCGTGTTCCTCGTCTCCCCGTGTTCCTCGTCTCCCGTGTTCCTCGTCTCCCCGTGTTCCTCGTCTCCCCGTGTTCCTCGTCTCACCGTGTCCCTCGTCTCCTCGTCTCCCTCGTCTCCCCGTGTTCCCCGTCTCCCTCGTCTCCCCGTGTTCCTCGTCTCCCCGTGTTCCTCGTCTCCCCGTGTTCCTCGTCTCCCCGTGTTCCTCGTCTCCCTCGTCTCCCCGTGTTCCTCGTCTCCCCGTGTTCCTCGTCTCCTCTCGTCTCCCTCGTCTCCCCGTGTTCCTCGTCTCCCCGTGTTCCTCGTCTCCCTCGTCTCCCGTGTTCCTCGTCTCCCGTGTTCCTCGTCTCCTCGTCTCCCGTGTTCCTCGTCTCCCTCTTCTCCCGTGTTCCTCGTCTCCCGTGTTCCTCGTCTCCCGTGTTCCTCGTCTCCCTCGTCTCCCGTGTTCCTCGTCTCCCGTGTTCCTCATCGCCCGTG
>NW_011343996.1:0-4135 GCF_000735185.1 Notothenia coriiceps
TTAATTTTTTTAACGCGTTAATTTTTTTAACGCGTTAATTTTTGTGTAATTAATTAATCTTAATTAACGCGTTAAAGTCCCGGCCCTACTATAAATATAATACTTAACAGAACTGTTAAGATGTTACGTTACTTATTAGACACTTTTATCCAAAGCAACTTACATACTCAATACTGTGGGCAATCCCCACAGGAGCAATTTGGGGTGAAGAGTCTTCAGGGACACAATGACATGCTGACTGCAGTGGGGTTTGAACCTGTGACCCCCTGATCCCAACACCAAGGCTCTATCCACTGCGCCACACGCCTTATGATAGAAAAAGTCTTGATAGCGGTCATAAAAGTGTGTAAGTACAACATATGTGTTATACGCAGTCTGCGGTTGACAAACATCAATCTAAAGTAGATTTAAACGCATTTATTTATTTGTTGAAACACTTTGAAACACAAATGAAGTATGTATTAAAGAATTAAGGCCACCATGCTGGTTGTGAGGTCTTTTAGGGTCAATACACATGTTTATTTAATGAAAGGGTTGCTTTGTGGTTTTCTTTTTATGACTACTGACTGGAATTAATCTGTGGTGGCCACTTGAGTTAAAAACTGACTGACAGGCCGAGAACCACTTTGAGTAGTCAGTAGAGTGGGTTTTTGTTGTTAAAAATGATTTCTCAGAGCCACTGGAAACAAAGTAAAGAGTGCTAAAAGTGAACGCAATCAGTAAATGTGTCCTTAAATAAAAATGATAAGCTAATAGAGACTAAACATCTCAGAGAATTGTTCATTTTTGTAAGAATATTTTCAAACTTAAAGTACGCACTTTTACAATAGATGTATAATTTGAATCAATTATATACGTTATTTTTTCCAATTTTTGGGCTTTCAAGTAAAATTCTCAAATTGATGTTTGTGAGAAAGCACTATTCAAAACACGTTATTTTAAGATATGATCGAAACCCAAACGTTTTAAGAGACATTAAAGAATCTTAGAAACACATCTAGCAAAAGAAAATCTCAGTTTGATGTATCGTGGCAGAAAACAATGATGTCTTATTATATATTACAAAATATTGGCAAATAAACACTGAAATTAGTAGATACAGAATATTTAGACAACGTTGTGGAAAAATGTAGGAACAAAATGTTTTTACAAAATGTCTTTAAAGGAGAGTTTAATTGGAAGAAATAGTACATGGGTGAAGCCAAATAAGTGCGTCAATGTGTGCCATTAAAGAGAACCCATACATATAAGTCTTTACAGTATGTGAGCAAGTGAGTGACTTACAAGTTAATGTCTGCAAGTATTTTCTGTGTGTGTATTCGTGTGTGTGTGTGTGTGTGTGTGTGAGAGAGAGTGTGTGTGTTCTCTGCATTCCCAGACAACTGCAGCCACATCATTAGCCACATCCTCTGACTCCAACCTGGCCGTCGGATCAGAGGAATGGAATTAAGTCGAGAGCAGATTAGTCATTATCCAAATAACGACCTCGCTCAGCAGTGGCGGCGCGATTTCCCCTTCAATAAGAATTGGTGATGTGAGCTCCAGTGAGGCAGAGGAGATGAGATTCTGCTGTGAAGTGAAACGCTGAAGAGAGAAATAACCTCGCTGTAGCCTTGTGAACAAGAGGACAAAAAAGTCCACTGCAAACAGGGATGAGGAGGATGCTTTAATCTTAATGAGGTGGGGGGTAAAAAGAGCTGAAGAGAAATCCGCTGCTGCCACACGGATGAAATGCTCATACGCTTTAATCTAATTGTTAATAAGTTCCTGTGGTAATGAGTGCATTTTCATGGAGTTCCTGCCGTAGCGCAGCATGAACACGAGCCGGGCTTCCTTCCAAGACGTAGAAAAAAGTCAAATGTAGGCTAAATGTCAAGTTTTATGCTTAAACCTCGAAGTGAAAAAGAACGGTCTGCAGGTTAAGAGATTCTTTGTGAGAGGTAAACCGCTGTGGAAAAGAATATCAAACGTTGTCTCTCCAAAGTATAAAAAAACCCCAGAGTGGCTGTAGCCGGTGTTACGGTATGCAAAGTGCATTCCTAGATTCCCTCCTTGAAAATGAAAGCAATGAAATATCACTTACACTATCCGACACGAAAGCACGATAACAACTTGCCAAATCAGTTCTTGAAAGTCTGCGCGGAAATTCAATTTATTTCTCTCCAAGTGTCTGATCGAAACACACCTAATTTGCATTTTATGTTTTCCCCTTGCACTTAAACTTTTTCCTCGGTGACTGCCTGACATTTTTTTGTTTGCAGTTCATACACGTCTTCATGCAAAGATATGATAGCGCTTCACAGAGAGGGTGTGGAGGCGTGCCAGAGTCGAGCGTTGGAGGCCCTTTTTAGTCAGAACTTCACAGCCCGGCAGCGTTCAACATCCATCATTCCTTTTCTTTCTGATGTAAGTGCAAGATACCTCAGCCGCGACACGCTTTGAAGATCTGATCTTGCCTTTGTAAAGAATGTAAAATATGGAAAAAGGGCTTTCAGGTCTGTGTTTGCTAATTTAGACTGTCGCATAGTGTGTGTTTTTGATCTGGTGTGTGGAGTTATACCGCCGCTTAGGGAATCCCTGCCTAATGCCTAATTTAAGAGCAATGTGTTGAGGCTATATTGAGAGTTTGAAGCAATCAATCACCATCATTTTCAATGTTTCAGGAAGTTAACATGATAGTCTCTCCTGTACCAGTCTGTCAAACAAGGTTATAAGAGACAGATGAGGACATTAGGGTATTTGTGTGTGGAAAAAGCTCAAGATGTATGTGTTTTCTGATCGTCTAGTGACATCTTAGTTACTCAGGGCTTGGTGCTGTGCCATCACTGTACTGCAGGGATCATCTGTCAGTCACTCAGTGTTGCAGCACACTGACTCTGCATCACGGCTCCATCGGGGCGCTCCCAGTTCACACATGTATCTGTCTGGAGGGTGAGCTCTCTGCCCCGATAATTAGGCTGGATTAAGTTTGTCAATGGGAGAATACAGTTTTAAAGGTGGTATTAGTGAAATGTGCTGCAAGGGCAGAATTAAGGTAATAGGTTGGATCAGTGCTCCTTAATGGAAACTGTGATTCTCTTTATTACAGCAGCCGTTGCAACAAAAGCACAGCTGCAGACTCCCAACATGAAGACTCGTTTCAGAGATTTTAAATCAGTGGGACTATTCTATTTCTCTAAACAGAGAAAACGTTCCTTCTTACGTTTCATTTTGTTATTTTGTTCTATAGCTTTTCATATTTGATTGTATGTATTCGTTTAGTTTTATGTCTTTCTTAATTTTACCCAGACATTTTCTACTTCAGTAACATAGTGACATCATTATGTAACACTCAAGCTTCTATTGGCTAGCACTCCAACACATTTTATATGATAGGCTAAGGGGTGGGACATCTCTAAGCAGTTGACCAATCACAACAGAGCCGGCCAGCTAACCAATCACAGCAGACTGGGCTCTGGTTTCAGACAGAGGGTGAAAAGAGGTGCTGCATAACATTAAAGCATGGAGACATGTCACAGTAGAGACACTAAACACTGATATGAACATTGAAATCAGCAGAATATGTTCCCTTTAAGTACATTTCGACCTTCTGTGATCTAACTACGAGCATTAAGTTTGGTTTTTGTGTCGTTGAGATTTGCCCAAATATTCCTGTCTAAACCAATCAAACAGTTGTGGTAAGAACTGATAGCAGCCATTCAATGGGCTGATAACATTTGAAAAGGGTAACTTCTAAGGTTTCAGTGTGGACTTGGTGACCCCTAAGTTGGCACGCAGCAATATGTTTCCTTACTGCCAGCATCCATTAGACACTTCAACATGTGTCACTCCAAAGTGTTTCAACGGTGGCTGCAACTTTAAGCCCACAAAGCTGCTACTTCTATGTATACAGAGCAAACAAACAAACAAACAAACAAACAAACAAACAAACAAACAAACAGAAAAGCATCATTTCCTGTGCTGCAGATGATTTCCCTGCCAGAGTCCGACACCAACAAACACTAAGAGTTTAGAACAGCAAATAAAACGGCCCCCACGAGGTGGTGTTTCTCATGAATCGTGGTAAAATCAATGTTTGTGACCATACCAGTTTAACGGAGCAATCGAGGACACAAACAGACAAATACAGCAAGTG
>NW_011343997.1:0-2373 GCF_000735185.1 Notothenia coriiceps
ATATATGTATATATATATAGATATATATATAGATATATATATATCTATATATATAGATATATATATCTATATCTATAGATATATATATATATAGATATATATATATATCTATATCTATTCATTAAACTGTTCAATTGCATATTACAATTACAATTGATATTTAGAAAAATAAGGATTGTTTGGTTGGTTATAGTCCAAATCTATTCAGAGTTAAACTGAATCTATACAAATATCAGCCTAAAACAAACGTGTTTCCTTTTGAATAATAATTGAAATAGTTTTTAATATCCTTAAATTCCAACAATAATAAAAAGCATCTATCCTCCATCCGTACACAGACTATGTGCAGTACGACACAAGGCTGAAGAGATGCTCACCATATCTGGAGGTGGATTGGAATCAGAGAAGCAGGAGCAACGACATGGATCTGTTTGTGCTTCATATGTCCTCTCTGTCCACTGTCTCTCCACGCTCCTGCAAAAGAGAGATTCATCTCAGGGAGATACATTCACTTAATTATAAATTATAAAAAAGTACCACTCCTTTTGAAAGAGTAGGTAAACTATGGCTTCGCACTGCGTACTCTCGGCAGGTATTACATATTGCACTGATGAACCTTGTTCTGCTTTATTCTTTAGATTGACTTTTGAATTGTTATATTTGAAATAGTAAACTATGGAGCTCAGCACCAAAGTGAAGATCCCCACAGACATGCTCTGAGGTCACCTTCTGACTTCCTCCGAGGCCGCTGAATGTGTCTGCTAACTGGTCCGTGTTTTGTCTTCCAGCGCGAGCACTGTTCCGTGCGACAGCCCCTGTTTCGTGCTGCATTAAATTCTCTATGGAGAGGGTCCCCAAGCCGAGGATCATCTCCGTCATCAAGACCGACAGCAGCTGCTCAGAGAAGGCATACGTGTATGTCTCTGCTTTATTCTCACATCCATCACTAGCTGTGATTCTAAGCTGTGTTTCTGTTTGAGCACAGCTTCAAGGAAACATGACAAGAAGCAAGTAACTAAGAACATCTACCGAAGTACACTTTGATGTTACTTTATCCCTCTACTCTACTACTATTCAGAGGTCAATATTTTACTTTTACACAACATCAATATAGTACCTTTAGTTACTTTGCAGATATAGATTAGTGATAAGCAATATGATACATATATAAAGACTTCATTTTAAATTAAATTAACTTAGCAGTACATAAAGTAAATATACCTTCACCAGCTTTGATGAACACATCAATGCATCTGTAGTTATAATCACAACATATGAGATGTATAATAATACATTTTATTTTTAGGCGCCTTTCATGACACCGTATTATATGATTGTGAAATGGGCCAATCTGCACAATGCCAATCCTTTTGTACTTTTGATTGAGTAACTACGGAGCCCCTAAGGGACCGGTGCGCCAAGGAGGGAGCGGAGAAGAGACGACCGTTTCTACGCAGACTGTTATGTTTACGTGGGGAAATGGCAGGGCATCATTATTTGAGATATATTTCAAACTCAGAGTTCGTCTTAAGGACATGTCGGTCAGAGGGGTGTGTGGATTAAAACGTAGCGGCCTGCAGTGACTCCAGGAGGGGGCGGGACGTTTGACTCTGAGAAGTATGGAAAGCCAATTGCGCCATTATACTCCCGTATGTTCGCGTGGACATACGGGGAGGTCCGTATATTCACGCGTATTATTTACGGACATGAATTCATAGATCAGAGCAGACTGCTTTACAGACTCTCCTGGTTTGCCAAATCGGTGCTTCAACAAATAAATGTTCTCATTTTTTTTTAAGTATCTTATCCCAACTTTTTTTTTTCACAAGATCCTTTCTGGTGCGCACGAGATACTAACCGTTATCCAGACTTATAACTCTTTTATTTGTAACAGAGCGTTCCAGCATTTAGCTACTTCTACTTTTGCTTAAGTGAAAGATCTGAGTACTTCTCCTGAACATGTGTTTTCTAACTCTCTGCAGCATCAGCACAGCTGCTGGGAGGAGGATCTGCGTGAGCCAGAATGTGGACTGGGCCCAGAGAGCGTTCGATGAGCAGTAGGTCGTGAAGATGCTGCTCCTCGTGATCACATGACCTCATCTCCGTCTGCTCCTCGTGATCACATGACCTCATCTCCGTCTGCTCCTCGTGATCACATGACCTCATCTCCGTCTGCTCCACTCTGTCTGCTCCTCGTGATTGATTGATTGATTGATTGATTGAAAAGTTTATTAACAGCTTGTATATTGGGTACAGTACAGTACAGCTCAAAACATACAATTGTTAAGGGGATGCAGACCAGAGAAAGACTTTCGTCTTGTTTACATCAGGGTCCCCCATTTCCAATTCATCATATCATTTAAGACATACAAG
>NW_011343998.1:0-3797 GCF_000735185.1 Notothenia coriiceps
GGGTTGTGTTTTCTGACACTTGGTGAGTTCCCTGGAACACCGGGGACACATATTCATGTATAAAAGACGTACAAAAGTGCATTTTGCTTGATAGGTCACCTTTAAAGTATGCCGGTATTTGAGTGCCTTAACTGTTACACTACTAATTATGTTCACTATTGCCCGTTGCGCCATAAATTCAATTTATGAACTTGGTTGCAACTGACATTTTAAAGTGCAACCAATGAGATAACAGCTGTTTGTGCCAAAGCCACTTTTTGATAGCGCAACATTCGTATCATCTGCAGACAGCTTTAAGAAAACATTATTCTGACACCTCAATTCTATCTGTCTATCTGAAGATGCTGGGTCTTGTGCAATTGTGCTATCTCCAGTTGTGATGATAAAGGCAATCGACAGGCAGAGAGAAAGTGATAAAGAAACGTTTTTGAGGCAGTTTCAATAAGATGACCTGTGTGTTTACCCAGTTTGAAATCCCTCTGGACCAAAAGAGACAGGGACTGTATCATTAAACATTTCAGAGAGGAAAGATGCGAAGGAGAGGAGCGGAGAAGAGAGGAGAGGAATGGAGAGTGTAAAATGAAGAGGCAAGAAGAAAAACAGGCTAACCCAGTTAGGTTTGTGTGGCTCTATTAAACCTCTGCTCCCAAGGTATACAATTAACCTAGTTGAGGCTTTTACAGCTGAGTTATTAGACAGGATTGGAAAGGGCTTCTGAGTCTCAGCACTGCAGATTTCCACTGATGTGATGGCTATCATTGGTTCTGGACTCAAAATTGGGCATGTGAGCAAGATGGTGATCTATAATTATTTTATTTGGCCGTGTTCGAATGACAGAGTACCCTCTGCAGTGCAAAGCATGTGACTGCCTGGAAATCTAATCTGTTATTTGGGCATTGGTTTTAGCAAGCGGGAAAATGCTGGATTGCTCATTGTGTTTTGCTGAGCGTTTACAATGTTGTTGGTCTTGAGGGGCAGCAGTAAACTGACTGAATTTTAATATTATTTACTGGTGCTTTTGGACCACTTGGTACTCTTATGAAATACATCAAACAGTCACCATTTCAGTTGCCTCGAGTTTGCTTTTTAAAACAAGCAGAGAGAGAGAAAGACAGGATCAGAGCAGACCAAACAACTACTTTACTTCTACAGTTCACATAATACACATAACAGACTGTAAAACTACAGCTCTACCATAAACCTTGTCAAGCCAGCATTTAAGAAAGCAAATTGCTTCATTACAATGGAGCAATATGTAGATTTGTAGAGTTTTTTCTCTATTGACCATTGAATAGCAAGCCATCTTGAAGCAGCACAGTTCAAAGAAAATAAAAAAAGCCTAGCCCAAGCATCTCCTTGGCTTCAGGGTACAACATTAGCACAATTTACCAGTCGAATGCTGGTAGAATTTGCAAGTGAATGGTAGATATCTCAGCAGCCTAAAAAGTCTGAATATTGACTGGGCATTTGACCAATGGATCAAAAGTTATATTTTGTACCCTACCTGGTTGGTTAGCATGTAAGTAGATAGCTTGTCAGCTTGAGTGGAAATAAAGGTTCCGAAAAGGGTTTTACCAAAAGGGCTGAGGTCCCATCCAGAAATATTGGCTTCTGAAAAATATATTTTTTAAGAACCCTTTGTGGAAGAAACTGCTCTTCAACAAGTGTTGAAAGCATGTTTGTTAGAACCTTCTGGGTAGGGTTTAGACCAGGGTTGGGCAAATGGCGGCCCGGGGGCCACATGCTCCCTCAGATTAATTTATAAACAACGTAATTAATTTAAAAAATATTTTTTATTTTTATACTTGTAGTATATACCGTCCACTAGACTCCTAGTTACGTCGCGAGCTGCGTACATGATTTCGTTCGGCAGCCAAATACCGCAAAATAATCTGTGACGCATTTGTGTGTATTGTGTTTGTGTCCCGGGGAAACACTCACAAGAAACACCGGCTGTTGTGATGCCTGCTGTGACTGTAAATTACCGCTTGTAATTATGCCGTTACAAGCTTCAAAGTTGTATTTATCATCTGAATTTGGCAAAACAAGTTTAATATTCTAAAAACGAAGACTTTGTTTATTTGAAATCAGATGAAAACAAACTATCACGGACCCTGCTGTGTTATCTATGATTACTATACACTTTTCATTCATAATTTCAGCTGGAGGGAGGGGGAGCGGCGCTGAGGAACAGCAGAGTGTTTTAGCTAGGTTCAAGTTAGACAACTACATACAATACATGCAATTTGTGTGTGTGTGTTCCAAGTTAATCTGCGGCCCCCTGGTGGCCAGTACATACATTATGTGGCCCCCACCACCATCCAAGTTGCCCATGACGGTCAGCTTTATATTAAACACATCATTATAAGAGTGGTGTTGAATCTTCTTATCCGACTCTCGCCCCTAAAATGGAATGAGTGTGGTACTTCATAATGTTGAACTAAACCATGAGGTAATAAGACCATATTGGAAATGAAGACACTATTGTTTGGAAAGATATTTTCTTGATTTGTATTTGCTAGATAATTTCTTTTTTCAAAGTGCTTTGTTGAAGAGGGCGACTAAAATTGGATTTGTATGACATAATGAGTCTGTTTAAAAAAAACGAGATTGTATTCATTGACACCAACTTGCCTTTACAGTTCAATTTAAACACAGATTTGATTTGAATGTTGTTTTTCACTTTCCACTACATTAGCCCAAAGTGGTAGAAGTTAGGCTTGGGCGGTATGACGGTATTACGGTATACCAGGGTATTTCGAAATCCCGTCGGTATGATTTTCAATACCGTGACGTCACAGACTGTGCGCCAAATCACAGATGCGTTTCATTCTATTACACTGACACGGAGTTTTGACGGGGACGACATTGGTTGTAATGCACAGCACGCGGCAGCAGAGGGCAGGGGAGGGCAGTCCGTCTTTCCTGCTCAGAACTCGGCACAGAGCTGAGCTGAGCAAGATGGCGGCAGCATTTGCCGGCCCCGAACTCGGACAACTAGTAAAAAAGAAAAATGCCTCTGCGCCTGTTTGGGACTATTTTAGGTTTACTCGTCGCCAGTGACTTCATCCAGCACAACGAGAGACAGAGGCACTTCTTTGGGAATGTTTAAGACGGGGTGAGTGAGTGTTGACATTTTTTAATCCTATGCAACTGGTTGATGGTTTTGTAGTCGAGGTCGGACGGTTTTAAAAACGAAAGCATTTACGTGCTAAACATTCACGCGAGTAATCCAATGAATCAAATGGAAATAAGGTTTTTAACACATGCACGGAATAATATTGCCAAACTAGTTAGTGAATATAGCAAACTTTATTCAATAAGTCAAGTATTTACTCCCGGAAAATGTTTATGTATGATGATATATTGTTAACTTAGCTCACAATGGAAACAACGTCGGACATCTACAAACGCGTCCTGTATCCGATCTCAAAATGTGCCATTTGCACAATGTGTCATGTATGCAGCCCTTGTTTTGCACTTGCGCGCATGTCGCAGCACTTTGCGAGCATCTACCGGCTCGGGCTGCATTTTACACCGAACATATAATATACCGTTCAAAACATCTATTTGCCGCCGAACGCCACGTCGCTCAAGTCGACCCAAGTCATACCTTCATATACCGTATACCACAGTATGATGTCAGCAAGGTATGACGGTATGAAAAAAATGATACCGCCCAAGCCTACTCTTAATACAACAAATAATTAACATTTATCTATTTTGTGGTGCACAATAGAAACTGGTTGCCACTGATGGCAACCAAAGGCCAAGAAGTGGTTGACATTTTTTCCGTT
>NW_011343999.1:0-4231 GCF_000735185.1 Notothenia coriiceps
CTTTGAGCTTTCCAGCCAATTGGTTCGCAAAGGGTTCATCTCATGAGGCTTCATCATGGGCTTCATTTGAACACAAACCCCCTGTTGGTCAAAGTGTGTAAAACAGGCAGATTGGACATCTCAACAGTGTGCTCTATCTCATACCGAATTCCCAATGAGTAAAGCCTTAGAATAAATCTAAACAACGAACATTAAATTATATTTTCATGTTAACAATATTGTTTTTATTCCAGTTGAATGATTGTGATTAAAAAGCCTCAGGAGGCTGGAAAACATTGCACAAGAGGGATTTGTATTCCTTAGTCATATTCATAAACGTAACCATGTTGTAGCCTGAGAAAGGCTAAACCATATCAAAGAATACATTTATTAACTAAATTATTTCATTTAGCCGTAGCTTTTATAAACAACAAAAAAGACGTATTGTTCAGTCGTTGAACCAGGGACCCTGCGGTCGTGAGTCAACTGCTTTCCAGCTGAGCCACAGCATACGCACTCAATCTGCCTGAAAACACTGCACCATATTTATTCCTGTATTTATTCATTTATGTATTCATGTTTTTATTCCTACATTTATTTATGCTTGTATCTATTTATACTTATGACATGTTCCGACCTCTATATAAGTGAGGGTCTGAGCTCTCTTAATTCCATCGTGTAACCGGGCCCGGGTACAGGAGGGGTAATATGGTTCTTATTATACATCCATGGGTATTATGAGCGTTGTGGTTCAACGATTCAACCGATCTGAATCGCTTCCTGAAGCAGTCACGTGGTATCGACAGGCAGCGAGGCTTCGTTTGTCATCGATGGCGTCACTTGCCCAAAACGATACAAGCCTCGATATATGCTTCACAAAAAGCTTCGGGGATTACTCGACACACGCTCCGAAGCCTCGGCGCAATACTTAACATCACTAGTAACTACCCCACCTTTAACAACAAAATGCACACATATTACAGTAAAAATTGTTGCACATCATGTTTCAAAATGCCATACTTGTTTATTAGGTGCATTGTATAACATAATTTAAGGATAATTACAGCCAGGCCTGACTAATCTGTGACGTTTTGCTCTCGACAATGTTGACATGTTGTCCTCATGCGCCAATGAGCAGCTCTCATAGGAGTGAACGAGGCCCCGCCTCCAACACTGTATCCAGTTCTTATTATACATCCATGGGTGCGTGACTCCAGGATACATTAGCTAGCATTACACATCGGAATCTCTGACCAAACTGTAAGCAGTTGAGTGGCATTGTGGGTTATGCAGGTGCCAGGTAAAATTGTTTCTTGAATCTATATGCATTGCACCACACAAAATAAACACGCCTTTTCCCTCTGACTCATATTTCATGTGGGCAAGCGCCATCTCCCAGCGTCACGGAGGAAAGGGTTACATCAGGTCAGGTGGTTCTGTGTGCAATGAGCAAAAAGAGCAAACATAATTTGTGTGGCTGTTTGAGGCTCTTGAGATGAATGGCTCCCAGACAAGGCCACTGTGGCATGAAATGCTACGATGTAATCATCTTCTTGCAACAGGATGTTGTTTCATGAAGGGAATGAACTCCAATGTCTCTCTTGTTATTTCTCTCATCGCCAAGGCAGCATGTTAAACCATGCCTCTCACTTTTTTTTATCATATTAGTAAAGTATTAAAATATTAGTTTCTACATTTTCCTTTACAGAAGTTGAATCATGAAGACAGAAAATACTTTATGGCCTTAAACTCTTAATATGTTGATGCAAGGCCTGATTGTTAATACATATACAGTATGCTATAACCCATATGATATAACAATAAATACAAATGTGGTTAAAGCTGTATTAGAGCTGCAAAATGGAACCAAAAACTTACATGAGTAGTGAAATATTTTGGCAGTAAATTTGAAACGTTTACAAATGCTACTTCCTCATCATTTAACATGATGGTGTTTATATATTCTACATCATCATTTTCCATGTTGCCGCCAATTGAAAATAATGTTAACCTTTGTATTTTTCTCTCTTTCCTTGTTTTACTTTCTTGGCCAGGGCAGTGGCCACGTTCTTTTATCACTCTGGGCCGTTCTTTCCAGAGAACTGCTCTCACTTTATTCCCTTAAGCCACTGTTATTGATCAGATGACCCATGGCGGAAGGCAACATGCTCCTGAAGCTGCAGTGGCCTTCCGCCCATCAAGCTGTGTCTTACTTCTGTCACGAGCCTGATTACTTCTCTGAAAGCAATCGCTCTGATGTGTGGAAGATAGCTTTCTTTCCAATATGTCCTATGACCTTTATGACTTTAATGAAATTGATTATTTTTGTTGTTTTTTCAAGTTGTCTGACACTGTGTTCGAGGGCCGAAATATAAATATAACGTTTTACACATTTTAAATAATCAATATATACATATTATTATCTATATAGAGGATGAATTATAAAGACTGTGGCAATATCTCCACTTTTCCTCAAGCATCATCACAACACCAAGATTATAAAGATTGTGATGTGTTAACGTTGTCACGACCAAAGGTAAGGAAGATACTGAAATATGTGTGACACAACATATTTGGAAGAGGGAAAGATGATTAGAAAAGATAAGAAACCTTTAATAACATTTGGTGATAAAACGTACATGCTAACTTCTATTTGGAATTATACAATCCACCCAGAGATTGTGTCAGACAAGGATTGTTTTCATGCTGCTGGGTGGTGCAAGTGTAAAATCTCTACACAAAAGATCCTTGAAATGCAAATTCAAATGTAAAGACAAAGGTTGTGATAAATTGATTGTGAGTCCAGAATCCAACAAGAAACAGAAAACAATCACCCATTGTGTTTTATTGTGACTTTCAAATAAATCCAAATAAGCCAACGTTGGTATTCATAACCACATATTTCAATGTGTGTTCAGTGCAGAATTCTTTAACAGAACCTCCTCAGATGTGTTGGTGTGCCCTCTCAGACCAGTGGAGCGGTTTGTGGATCTCCAGCCAGATGAGGTGTCAGACTTATTCAGTACGGGTCAGAGAGTCGCTCAGCTGCTGGAGAAGCACTTGAACGCCACCTCGCTGACCATCGCCATCCAGGTAACACTCAGCACCAACACAGCAAGAGAATGACTCTCCTAGCTTTGGGGTTCAATTATATATATGATATATTTAGGCAGTTCCTGATGACATACTCAACATTACTCATATAACATTTGTTATTTCATTCTGATATGTTTTCAGTTAAGTTGCCAGTTTAAAGCAACCTCACGCCAACTTACTCTTGAACTTATATTCAAAAATACAGATTAAAATACAAGTGATCGGAATATGATATATTAGATAAATAAGTAAGTTGCAGCCAGATGAATGTTATGGATGTTGTTTCTGATTGCAATGTATTCACATCGGCGGCGGTATTTGACGCTTAGGGAAGCACCGCATCCATTTATGTCGGCAGCTCTTAAAGGCAATGTGAGCGTCCATTCCCATTGGATAATGGAGAATTGTACACCCGGAAGTAAGTATTCTCCTTACTGTCGATTGATTTGACAGTGATATCTCCACTACTCATCAACTCAAAAACACCAGATTACCTTTGTTAATTAAACAACATTGATAAGTTTAAATTGTGTACAATGCTTTTGTGTTTTTCCCCTTCCATTCTGAGAAACAACTTGTTTTCTCTGAAATGTGGAGCGCCAAATGCCCCTTTCACACAAACGCGTTTTCAGCTCCGCCTCGGATCGACTGAAGAGTCTCGTCATGCCTGCCTACAAGCAGTAGTGCTTATAATCACACTTTATAAAGTCAGGCAACACTAACCAGGCTTCGTGTGATTCTGTTTATTTGCACCTTACTTTGAACATCCGTTCACTGTTATTGATCATTGTGGAGAGAGGCAGACGTTTTTGTTTTGTATTATAGCAGCTATCGGATGGAATCAATACATGGGCTGCACAGGTTGTCGTGTGCGACTATCACAAGTAGAATCATAAATAAAAATACGCCGGTAAAATGTGCCTGTAGAAAACGGTTTATGCCACAATAGGATAGCCAGCAAGTCAGTTTAGCTTCGGTTGCTATGCTAACATCACCCATTTTATACCAGAGAAACTTTCATAACAGCGTTGTGATGCCAAACAGCGTCAATTCAGACTGACACACATTCACTTAAGGGGAACTGGGGATATGAATCAGCTGCTTGTGTGACAGTCGGACAGTGAATACTTTAGAGCGGCCGCTGCAGTGTGAGCTA
>NW_011344000.1:0-2687 GCF_000735185.1 Notothenia coriiceps
TTTAAATAATTTTTTTTTTTTTTGGTTTTTCAGCTGAATTATACTTAAAGTTCAACCCTAACCCTAACATACTGTTCACATTTTTTTTCTCCAATAAATGGATTTTTTCAAAGTCAATGAATAATCGCATTTAATAATCGCAATTACAATTATTGACCCAAATAATCGAGATTATGATTTTTGCCATAATCGAGCAGCCCTACTTCCCACTAGTGGTGCTCAGTGGGTCTTTGTTTGTGTGTGAAGCCACATAGCACTCAAGAATGTCACTTGTAACTTTGGATATTTAAAGGTAAAAATGTGTTTTTAATTCATTTAAATATCTGTACATACATGTGCTGGGAGAGAAGAAGAAACCTGCATTAAAGTAACTGATCCTGCCTCATATGTTTCCCTCGAGGCGGCAGCAGCTGTACGAAGACAGTGTGCATGAATACTGAAAGCAGTATGCAGTTGGCAAAATAAATCAGAAGAAAGTGAAACAAATACAAAATCCCCCTTTTTTATAATTTCAAACCCAATTTGAAACACATATCTTGAAAGTATTGTTTAATTTCCACGGAGCGTACTATAGTTATAAATGCGCCTATGTCATTACTTCAACAATAACATATATATTTTTTAAATGTGTTGATTTGTATTGTATTTTGCTCAATGGATTTGATGTCAACTTGCTCACTGAATCTTTACCACTATGAAAGTAGAATATTAAATTATTTTACAAAAGAACTAACACGTTGTGACTTAAACGTTTACCATTGAGGGGTTCAATCGAATATTGCGCTTGAGAACGAGATATTGAAGTCTTCATAGGTCAAGTTCTAAAATCTCTGGATTAAACATATGATACGATCAATAACTGACTGATTTGATAATTTCTCATTAAATTATTGTATATTTGTGGATGTCAAAATGTGTATTTGTGGAAAATACGTAGAAAAATAAATAAAAACGGTTCCCTATCTAGAACAAAAACACTGTTACAATGTCCTAATCAAAATGTGTTGAAACTCATAATGCCATTGTTACTTGTTCTACCTGTATGTAGTTTGTTAAATCTAAAAGAAATGTCTTATGATTAAGAAGAATAATTACCTGACAGACATAACAGAAAACTTGTATAATCACCGTGCATAATATAATCTCAATACTTTTCCTTAATTTCTATCTCTTGTCCTATTTTACTCTTTTGACTGAATATAATCCTCTTATTCTTTTAACATGATCTTCAAACACTGTTTAGTCTGGTGCTCCAGTTTTGAGCTCAAAAGCCTTTTGTTTGCTCCAAAAGCTCCTGACAAGGAAGATGGACGGACATTTTGTATTTACAGAGCAAAACAAAGGACCACCTTTTATTACAGAATTGTGTGTGTTTATAAAGTGTTATTTTGACAATAGACTCAGGGTACATCAACATGTTTATATGACATTGAACCTTAATGAGCATTATTGTTTTCTTGGCATGAATTATAAAAGACAAATGTAAGAAGATTCTCCCCCAAAAAGAGATCCATAAATACGTTTGCTTGTATTTTATCCTGTGAAGAATGCGCTTAAATAGAGTGGTGTGTGAATGAGTCCTGATACCCGGAAATAAGTTAACATTTTACAACTTCCGAGTTTTTTTACGTGTTTTATTTAGGGGCCTGAAATAAGGTTGGTGGTCCACACAAGGTGAAGAGATTTTCATGTTTTATTCTACGAAAGTCAGTAAATACCACACCCGTGAATATTTAAAGCTTCCATGTGTCATAACAAAAACAGCGGTTACTAACGTGATTAAATAGACCACTTCATGTCATCACGCCGACACGAGTTCGCCTTTAGCTTAGCGGTGCTAATGCGCAGCCATGGTTAGCTTTTTACTTCTGGCAATTGCATTTACGCCTCAAAAATTGACAAAATTGTGTTTATATGTGGAGATTATCCTGCTGAACAAAACCTAAAGGTATCATAAACATGTGTTTTCAAAAGAGCTACATTTAAGCAATAGACCAAGGTCCAATTGATCGCCGTTTCTGCTATGAAAATGATGGGGGTTAAAAAAACACCCATCTCTCCAAAACATATACGAGCAGTCCATTATCAGACAGGCAAAACAAATGGTGTCTGATCCCACCCACATACTCCACCCAGGATTCCAGCTCCTACCTTCTGGTAGAAGATTCAGGGTTCCCAAGAGCAGGCTGAACCGCTAAGCACTCATTCCTACCTATGTCCATTAAGCTTCTCAACATTCACATGAAATGAAATGTAGTCAAATGTACTTTTTGAATGTTGGCCATGAGGGATGTGCAATAGGTCGCCATTGTCAGTCTGTGTATTGTGTTTGTTCAAACGGTGTATGACTGATGATATGTGTATGTCTCTTAATGTCTACTATGCTTGTATATGTACATGTATGCGGAACTGCAGGACGGAGACCAGAACAAATGTCCTTACGGGGACAATAAAGTATATCGTATCGTATCATAAATCCTACAGTTTTTGTCAAGGGAGCCCTTGTGATGCTTACTTCCGGGTCGGCCTAAAAAATATGTCATGACTGCATCACTCTATCGTCTGCATATTGTAAAAAAATGAAATACTTGACATTGCATAGTAGGGCTGCACGATATTGAAAAAAACTGACATCGCGATTTTTTTCCCCCCCTGCGATATATATTGCGGTTTTTTTAACTATATTT
>NW_011344001.1:0-2428 GCF_000735185.1 Notothenia coriiceps
AGGAGATGACAGCCAATGACGTCGGGGCAACCACACAGCTAATTTACATATCACACACACGCACACAGCTGGAAACACTCACAGGCAAATTAATGAGCAGACAGAAACAGCAGCCGTAACAGTTATTGACCCAAATAATCGCGATTATGATTTTTGCCATAATCGAGCAGCCCTAGTGTGTGATACAATGTATGATATTAAAATGGACTTTTAAAACTTGCTTGATGTGTGACAGAAGCAAATAAGTGAATGCACTTCAAAAAATCCAAGTTTCAGCTGGAATTGAAGCACTGAAAAATATTACAGTTGAAGTGGAAAGAGTAGTCGAATACTACACTAAACTAAAACACTGTTAACATAATACTAGTTACATTTAATAAGGTCTTTAGGCTAAAAAAACAAGATGCATTCAATGCAAAGAGTAAACATTGGCCAAACTTTGATAAACAGGATGCTCACAATAAGCATTTTTGTCAGAGAAAATATTATTTTAAAAACCCGATTACAACCTTTATAACACCATATCCAAACTGAATATTGTTTTGGTGTTTTAATTACAGATCTAAATTAAATAAAAAGTCAGAAAATCTTTTGAAATCTATCATTTTTGTTATTCTTTTGAAGCTTTCTGCCGTTTTAATTTGACCCACTAAGCAGCACTAAAGTAACTTTTTTAAGATATTGCTATATTTTAAACTGCTGTGTGTTTGATGATTGGCTCTGCAGCCCGGGCCTCTGTATCCATATTCATGCTGCTTGTTTCAACTCTAAAACATTTGGCTCACAAACACACACACACACACAATCAAAACGACCGGGAGCAACAACTGCCAAATCCAAGAAGCTCCATCGTTTTTGGCTAATCCATTTACCGTCTTTCCTCCCCTCAATCCCTCTCTCCTCCGACGGGGTGAGGATGCCCTTTCCTCTCCGTGCAGCTGGGGAATGCTAATGGAGACTAGCGAGACCAAGACAATGAGCCAGACACACACAAGAAGACCCAAAACACAGAGTGTCAGTGTGCAACAGGGAGCACACTGCGACACAAATGCATTGAAACGCACAATGAGAGACAATTGCTATGGTCTCACTTTTGTTTTGTCACACTTCAGTCCAAGAAATGGTCACGGAAAAATAGGTGCAAGAGACACAGGAAGCGAGGCGGCAAAAACAAAAAGTCACGTCTCTACCGACAGACGGCAGACTTTAAGTATTTTAAGTTGGAGTATTGAATGTAAATATTGATTAAAGACTTCTTGATTCATACTCAGGAAGTAACAAGTATCATGTAACACCATCTACTGCATATAAACCCCAAAATCCCAGCATTCAAAGCGGTAAAAACGGTGTAAAAATGAATAAAAAAATCGACCCAGAGATGTACATCGTGGATCACGTGATCGAAAATCTATTGTCAATTGTCTACCCTGTTTTTTATTTTAGGATTTGCTGTTTTAAACTGTTAGAGTATTTATTGTATTTATTGTAAGGCAACCTTGGTTCCCTTATAAGGAGCTTCAAAAATAAAATGTATTATAATTACTATAAACATTTGTGGCCTTGTGACGGACGGTTCAAACTAAATCAATACTGAAAAACAAAGATATCAGCTTTTTCATTCCAAGTTTACTTGTTCCTTGTCAAGACCTGGCGCCTACATTACCCATAATGCAATTCTGGTGTGTTGTTTTACCAGTGTCTCCTCTGGTTGCTAGCTTCAAGCACAAATGAGGAGCCACCTGCTCAACTCTTTCAAACTCCACGCCCCTGGATTTCATTTTCTAACTTCGGGTTTTAATCACCGATAAAATGACTTCACTAAAGGTCATTTATCAGACTTCACAGGTCTCCCTCTGGAAACTAAAGCTTATGCAGGTTTCTTTTGAACTGGCCGAGCTCAGCCCATTAAATAACAAACGTGTCCCGGAGGTCTGTACAGATAAAGAGGACGCTCAGGTCTCACTAATCAGCCGAGGTCTTTGTTGGTTACAGAGAGAAAGAGGACTCCACACAGAGAGGGGAGAGGGAAATGGAGATAAAACTCAACAATTATCACAGTTTGAGCCGCTGGGTTCAGAACAAGTTGAAAGGTATTATAGAGCTTTATTCGTGAATGGTTTTCCAGCAAAAAGAAATTCAAAGACAGATGAAGCTCCTGACTTCCTTTATAGGCCAAAAAACATCCCTGAGCACAGTATGAGCTTCACTTCAAATGTTCATCAAGGTTGGAGAGAGTAGAATACTTTCAAGAGGGAGAAGGGCTGATACCTCAAATAAGTTTACTCAAGCCCAAGTCAAATTGGTAAAAATGTACTAAAAGGTCAGTTAAAACAAGTGTAAACATGTACAGTATATCCATAACCATAAGTGGTGATTCTTCAGTAGCCATTATTCATTTGCATAGAGACTGCAGCAGCAGGACACACCT
>NW_011344002.1:0-2881 GCF_000735185.1 Notothenia coriiceps
TTTGTAGCATATTATTTCGATGAGAAATGAGCTGATCGCCACTGGGCTTTCAACTAAATACACAGCCACGCAAAAACTGCGGCATTTGTACAGCTCCTTATGGGTACTGCAATTAGAGAAGTGCTTTCCTCCGTGGTGAAACGATCAGCACTGCACCGCGGAGGAAAGCGGCAGAAAGTCACCTGGAGATATGCAGGTAACGGGGAGACGCGCTCTGGCGGCGGTCTCGTTCAGGATCCGAAAATACAATTTAAATATTTTGCACACTTATTCCACTTATTCCTAGTGTGCCACTGGTTACGGTGCCAGGGGTTACCGACCCCTGGCATACTGATACAGTATATCATGTTGTAAGCAGTTTCATTCAGGAACTGTTTTCTTTCTAAAGACTACACCCAGTAACCATCTCACCGCACAAAGGAAAACATCTTCTCTCTGGCAGGTGGCCTGTGCTGACAGCGCAAGATGTAAACATTAATTCCATCCTTCTCGTCTGATTCTGTGCAGCTGCTCCTCACCTGTGGAATTCCCTCCCAGACCACCTGAGGACTCCACAGACCACTGATGTCTTCAAGTAAGGCCTAAAAACCTTTCTTTTAAAAAAAGCCTTAGATTAAACTTTTGTTTAATTTGTTTGTTTTCATAATGCCTCCTGTAGCACCTTGGGATTGCTTTTCGCAATGAACGGTGCTTTATTAATAAAATGTATTATTTTTATTATTATTATTATCTGTAACGTTAGGCAGCTCAGAATAGCCTCGCGTACATCAGAAGATCCACACTTCCTTTTTCATCTCATAACCCCTCACATTCACACTGTGACTCTATGGAAGTGGCCTCACCAATAGGTTGGGAGCTGGCTGACAAAAGCAACCCAGTAGATCAAGGGCTACTTTCGGTCATGACAAGTACTGACTTTTACTGACAAGAGCCCTTTCGATCAGAACAAATTGAGCTTTGGATACTTTGATTACATTCTGCTCATAATACTTCTGTACTTCTGTAACCTGGATGTTTTCTACTTGGCAGCATTGCAAATGAGCCTGAGAGCTACTGTAGGACAAGGCTATTAGTTTGATATGGAGTAGCCCATTGCTCGGGGCCCCCACCCCCCCACACATACTGTGCGTGTGTGACTTTATATGAAGATTTCATCAAGTACTCTCTGTATCTGCACTGTCACTGCACTATAACTTCAAAACTAAACAAAACGTACCAAATATTTCATTATGCTATGCTACTAACTAATTATCAGTCTTGACTTCAGAGACGAATACATATCTTCTTTCTTTCAGTCTTTTTCACTTTGTAGGTCATCAAGATAACTGACAATGTTTAAAGTGGGTTGACGTGATGACGGACATGTGTTATTTTTGTATGATACTATAAATTGTTTCTTTGAAAAACCTATTGATTTACCATTACAAATAGTTATGTAAAACCTTGTTTGAAGATCATTTTTGCTAAATACATCCAAAACTAGTTTATTTTTTATTTTATTCTCTTTTGTTCTTTTTTATTCATGTTCTGACACAGCAAATGAATCTATAACTTTAAAGGGTGACATTTCATTATTTTGGTTATTGAGCTCCTGGGCATATCCTCCCAATTAAACACATTTTCTTGATTGAGAAATTAAAAATGTTTTTTTTGTGTTATTTTTTCCTTAAACTTCCGTGTGACGAATATATAAAACACAAAAATCGTTTGTTGGGTAAAAGAAACTATATAAATTCACCTGTAAAATCCTAGTAAGTGAAATAACATTATATACACTGGTTCAGTTTCTGTTTGACATGTAGGTTTCATTAATATTGCAGATCCTTATTTATTATTATTCATTTTATTTTGTGTCTTATTCTGGTACCATCTTATTAGGTAATTTTCATTTTAAATATGTTTTGATACATTTTGAGATAACTACGTAGTTTGTTATTGATAAGGATCAGAAGATGTTTGTCTGACGTACCTGTGAATGTACAGTGTGTTTTCCACTCTCTGGATATCACCACACAGTGTACACATGCTGTGTGTTGACTCATGCTGTGGGGCCTTCACCAGTACAAACCTTGATATGTTTGTCCCCTGACACAGATTCAATATTGTCATCTTGTTTGAATTGTTGAACTCAAAGCCTTTGACGGGCAGATAGAGCACACAAAAACACTGCCAAGTGTTATAACATAGGCAGGAGTAACTCTACCTCTGGTTTCTCAACCGCTCTCTTTGCTTTGGAGAGCTGCCAAGTGTCATTCACCTGAAACGTGTGTAGAGGTGAACTCAAAACAAGTGTCATGTGATTGGGGGTACAAGGATGTGAAGAGGGGGTTTGGCAGATCAGAGAGACAAACTGGAGATGCCTTAGTTATTATTAATGCACGGTGGTGGAATGTGACTCAAGTACCGTATCCAGGTAAAACATTTAGGTACTGATATTTTCAGTAGTTATCCTACTTTATACTTTTACTTACATTTTGTAGGCCAAACTTGTATTTTTACCTGCACTACATTTATTTGACAGATTTAGTTACTTTGCACATTTAGATTATAAATACTCAGTGTAAAGGTCCCATGACATGGCCATTTCTACTGATTATAATTCAATTGTTGAGGTCTACTATAATATATTTACATTGTCTAATGTTCCAAAATCCCATTGGTTTCTCATACAGCATCTCTGTATAGTATGTGCATTCACTCTCTGTCCTAAAAGGCTTGTTGGAGCTCCTGCCCCCCCCCTATAAGCCCACTGTGATCTGATGTGTGATTATGTGTTACAATGCTGCGTGGGGTCTGGGTGCCGTGTTGGCGAGACGTTGCAGGGCTCGCTGCTCTGCCCTTTGAGACTCGAGGAGCCGACAGTGTGAGCTGGATTACTGGT
>NW_011344003.1:0-3163 GCF_000735185.1 Notothenia coriiceps
TAATATGAATAAATGTTGACAGGAAAACAGGTTGAGTTGACACACACACAGAAAATGCAGATTTATTTGGATCAAACAGAGGGATCCTCCTCTGTTGCTCTCCCCAAGGTTTCTTCCTTTTTTGGGGGGTTTTGTTGGAAGTTTTTCCTTGTCCGATGTGAGGGTCGAAGGACAGAGGGTTACGTATTCGTAATCTGTACAAACTGTAAGAGGTAACTTTGTAGTACTGTCCTACTCATTACTTACAAAGCCCTCAACAACCAGGCCCCCCCCCCCTACCTCACAGACCTGCTGCACCACCACACCCCTTCCCGCTGCCTCCGCTCATCAGAAGCCAACCTCCTATCCATCCCCACCCGCACCAATCACCGGACCTGGGGGGACAGAGCCTTCTCCGTCGCTGCCCCCTCCCTCTGGAACTCACTCCCACAACCCATCAGAGACTGACCTCACCACCTTCAAAAAACTCACAAAAACTCACCTGTTCAAATTGGCTTTTCATGTGTGATTGTTTTTGTATTATTTGACTTTAACTTTAACTATATATTTATTTGTTGTTCCTTTCTTCTCTTTTCTTTTCTCTTCACTATTATCTGTAAAGCGTCTTTGAGCACCTGTAAAAGCGCTCACAAATTAAATCTATTATTATTATTGTTACTGAGCTAATGATTGCGGATGTTATGACAAAGCCAGCTACAAAGCCAAGGAGGATTTCTCAGGACATGTTCTGCACTTAGAAGTTCACATTAAGTTAAAAGAGAAGCCTCATTACGTTGTTTAGTCTTCATAACCCATCCTGTTCCTTAAATAGATCTGAAGCCAGATGAAGGCTAAAGACAAAAGGATGAGTGAAGCTTTACTTAATCTCCATGACGCAGAGAAGGAAGACTGCGCATCCATGCTTCACAAACTTCTTAGTACTTTGTGTTGCATACCAGTCAGTGTGATACTGCGGTCAAGCCAGCCGTCTTTCACTTTTGCGTGGTCAAACCAGCCGCCCCTGTATTTTGAGTGCGCGATTAGTTACAGGTTTACGGTAATGCAATAAAACAACCCTGGGAAGCTGGATTTCAAATTAAAGGATGGCATGTGGTTCATTTCTATTATTTGCGATTGAGGAACAGGGTAATTTATGAGAATAATTTTAGGACTTATTGCTTCATAAACTTGTTGCACAAATACTATGAACTACTTTTACTGTGTACTTTTTGAGAATGGCAAAATTCCCTCCAGAGAACAAGGAGCATTTTTGTCTAACTTTGACGTGGGATAAAAAACATTTCTTCCATAAGTAGTTTATGAGTCTGCCATGTTTGTACTTAGTACTTCTTAGACAACTTGCAAACATAATATGAACTACTTTTACTGTGTACTTTTTGAGTAATTTGAGTTTCAAAGTCCCCTCCAGAGAACAAGAATGAGCATTTTCGTCTAACTTTGATGTGGGCGGCTGGTTTGACCACGCAAAAGTGAAAGACGGCTTGACCGCAGTTCAGTACTGCTAACGTAACGCGAAGGCAAGTTAATTTATTATTTATATGTTGAACTCAGAGTATAATGCCTTGTTTATCAGTAAGCATGACAATGTAAGAGATGATAATGTGACAGTCTGTAACATGCCCATGAAGAAAATAAAAAAAAAGGCTGACTAAAGCTAACGTTTTGGTGACAATGTATTCTCGTTAGCTAGCTTAACGATTTATTAAATAATATTGCGCTGAAGTAACTTTGACTCATTCTCTGCACATCTGGTCCTCAGACGGAGTGTCCAGAATATGCTCTGACACTTTTTCTGCATTTTCAGCCAAGTTCATGTGCGCAGCTGACAGCATGCACACCTTTAAATATACAGTCTATGATTCACACGCATTTTCAGCAGGAAATGCATTTTCTAGTTCTTTTTCAAATTGGTTTACTTTGACCTTATTTAGTTTATTAAAGAAAACGATTGAGGGCAGCCGTTCGTGACGAGACAAAACACATAAAATACAAAATGCATTTTTCTTAAATGACTTTATTTATATATAAAAAATGCAATCTATAAAATAAGAACATGACGCTAAATGAAACATTGAGATCACATTAAGAATACAGGCGACGCATACAAACAATACACTGGATGTTTTTTCAAATAAATGTCATAAATCAGAAAAACAACATCAATAAAAAACACAGAAATCCCTTTTTGGATGAATCTAACGACTGACAGCCATGTTGCTTTATATTTGAATTGAAACTCAAACTGGAACAGCCGAGCCAGATGTGCAATATTTATTTTTTGTATTTGTTTATTATTATTTTATCCTCTGTACGGTATGATGAAGAATGCCAAAAGTGCCATAATGTACTCAAATTAAAACTTAAACAAATTAAGTCTGCATAACAATGACTTCAATCTCTCTGAAACGTGTAAAGAAGGAAATCAAAAACAAATGAAGATGTGGAAAAATATCAGGAGGGATGTGAACTATATTTTTTTTAAAGAAATGTCATCATAGTCCTTTAATTTCCCTTCTGTTTCCTCTGAAGCTCCAACAGAAAGCCCACACACTGAGGCAAACACAGATCAATAATGAACGGATCAGATTCTTCTCAGTGTTTGTTTTCCAGTACAGTGATTATAGATTTATATGTTTATGTACAAATTCATATTTACAGGAAAAATACATTTGGGAAGAAACTCCATATTTTGGGCAGGAGGAGCGAGTTAATGCCGTTTGCAACATAGAAAATACACAATGTTAAGAAATAAAAAGGAAAGATTCACTAATATAAAAACATTTGTATGCACACTACGAGACACTTAGAGAAATATCTTTTAGGAAAGGTCAAAAAATGATCTTAAAGGTCCCATGTCATGGCCATTTCTACTGATCATAATTCCATTGTTGAGGTCTACTACAATAGATTTACGTTGTTCAATGTTCCAAACTCACATTGGTTTCTCATACAGCATCTCTGTATAGTATGTGTATTCACTCTCCCCCCCCCCTGTGAGCCCACTGTGCTCTGATTGGTCAGCTCGCCCACTCTGTTCTGATGAGTCCACCACCGTTACAGCGGAACATCAGTGATTATGTGTTACCATGGCGTTAGCAACCAGAAAATGACACCAGTAATGACAAACAGATGAGAATGCTGCGTGGGGTCTGGGTGCCGTGTT
>NW_011344004.1:0-3531 GCF_000735185.1 Notothenia coriiceps
CGCCCGGGCAACGAAGGAGTGGCTTCGTAAGAAGCATTTCAAGGTCCTGGAGTGGCCTAGCCAGTCTCCAGATCTCAACCCCATAGAAAATCTTTGGAGGGAGTTGAAAGTCCGTGTTGCCCAGCGACAGCCCCAAAACATCACTGCTCTAGAGGAGATCTGCATGGAGGAATGGGCCAAAATACCAGCAACAGTGTGTGAAAACCTTGTGAAGACTTACAGAAAACGTTTGAACTCTGTCATTGCCAACAAAGGGTATATAACAAAGTATTGAGATGAATTTTTGTTATTGACCAAATACTTATTTTCCACCATAATTTGCAAATAAATTCTTTAAAAACCAGACAATGTGATTTCTGGATTTTTTTGTTCTCATTTTGTCTCTCATTGAGGTATACTATATTGGATGAAAATTACACTTATTGTTGTTCAGGCTGGCCACTCATGTGTTGACAGGGGGGCGGGGGAGCATGCTCATGATCTGTTAGCGCCGGAACCTCGCAACGGCTGCGGAGCGCATTTGCGCCGCAGATGAGGTTTGAGTCTGCGTGATCTGCGTGTAGGGAGGGGCAGCAGCCATATCATAGAACCAGCTAGATCTGATGGATTTGGACATAAACACGAGTGAAGTATAACCGGACGCGAGAGAGAGATCAGCACCTGCAGCTCTGCCCGCTGTGAGGGACCGGTGAGCGGAGCAAAACACACGTTTAGACGTCAACTAACACATTTAGCTATGGCACTGTCGTATACATTGAATTATTCAATTTGATAATATGTAATCAACTTAGGCATCCCTCCCAAAAAAATAAAATAATAACAATACAATTACAAATTAAATTAATACAAATATTAATAACTCATATTCGAATACCTGAATAATTATTCGAATACCTGAATAATTTTGAATATTCGATTAATCGTTCCCGTCCCTAGTCGCCATGCAACCGGGTGAGGCCGCAAAGTATAGCGCAGCATTATGCATTTGTTTACATGCCCATTGGAACCCAGAGGCATTAGCAACAGATCAACGCACAATCAACTAGGGATGCCAGAAACTGACCATGATCAAATTCGAAAATCGGACAGCCCTGGCGAATGTTAATCGATTATTTGCCGCCATTGTATTGAATGAAAGCTGTAAAACAAAGGTTTTATCCACGCCCCCTTCGCAGAGGACCTCCTTGCAGACCTCCCTGAAGACGCCACCCTGGAGCTGGTGTGGAAAAACAATGAGCGTCTGAAGGAGTACGTGCTGGTGAGCTCTAAGGAGCTGGAGTACGACGAGGACCCCGGCTCTCTGAGTGAGACGGCCAGAGCGGGACACTTCACCCTGGAGCAGTGCCTCAACCTCTTCACCAGGCCAGAGGTGCTGGCTCCAGAGGAGGCATGGTAAGGATCTTTATTCTGGGATTTCAAACTCTAATAATGCAAGAACTTTCTTTCTTGTTGCCTCCCAAGGTTGCATTAACACAATATTTGTATATTCATTTCAGGATTATTTGATCATGTTTTGGACACAGCTACTTTCTATAAAATAATACAGAAATTCATGACAAAAGTCCTCCAAAATGACCTCGATATTTTAAACGACATAATCTTATCTGCGTTTGCTTTAGAAGGGAACTCAGCATGCATTAGCATACAAAAACATGTATACTAAATCTGTTAAAGGGGCATTCAGTGAAGGCCTTTACCTCCTGGTTTCCACAAGTCAGAGTGCCTTCATTTTCTTTTTGAAACTGACGTCTTATAATATTCCATCACCTCACTGTAGTGCTTGTATTTTCCTGGGGAGCAGGGCGATGTAGAGCAGTGATTAATATCCACACTCTCTGTTCTGCAGGTACTGTCCAAAGTGCCAGCAGCACCGAGAGGCCTCCAAGCAGCTGCTGCTGTGGCGTCTGCCCAACATCCTGATCATCCAGCTCAAACGCTTCTCCTTCAGGAGCTTCATCTGGAGGGACAAGATCAACGACATGGTGGACTTCCCTGTCAGGTAAACACACAGTCAAAAGTTAAACTCCAACCACCTGTTCCATTTGTTTAGATTTACTTTAATCATATGTTTACACCGTCATGCACTCCTGTCTTCTAGGAATCTGGATCTTAGTAAGTTCTGTATTGGCCAGAAGGACGATATGCAACAACCTCCCATCTACGACTTGTACGCAGTCATCAACCACTATGGAGGAATGATCGGAGGTCACTATACTTCCTACGCCCGCCTGCCCAGTGACAAGAACAGCCAGCGCAGTGATGTTGGTGAGTGTGCAGTCAGTAAGCTTTAGGCCCAATTCCAAACCCAACCCTACACCCTCCCCCTTTCTGACTGAGTGAACTCGGTCCGTAGTGCCACTCTCAGCTGAATGATGGCCCTTCTTTTGGGTGGAGGGGGTAAATAGCTTTGGGATAAACTCCACTCTCAAGAACATTTTATATCCACGGTGTCAATTCAGTAAAGGGGCGTTTCTTCTTTGTAAAACAATTTTTTGGTTTCAATCCGATGTTAGTGAGCTGTACAAATATACAAACTGTTCTAAACTAGGCACTGGTATATATGACCCTAAGTAAAACATTTAAAATAAAATGTAACCTAAAATGTTTATTATTTTGCAAAGTTTACTAGTAAATGTTTACATCGTTGCACATGGTAAGGTAGCAGGTTAATCACAGTGATGCAAATTAGTCGCTTTTCGGCGCCTCCCGCTTTTTTAACGCTGATTTGGGTGACTTGTGTAATTCGTGGAGAACCGAAGAGTTTTTGTTTTGGGGGGGGTCCGTCAGTCCGACAACTTCTCACTTCAAAAAAGAAGAAGAAATCTAGATCGCAAAATAATTAAACAAGCGAGTGCCTGTTTTTCCTGGCCAAGGACAGGTTCATTGAACACAACACGAGCGTAACGTGTCTTCACCATAGGTCTTCACGTGGTTATCTCTCGTCTGGAAGGTGTAACGGAGAGCATCGGAACGCTGCTCCAGCTCTTCAAATATTGCAGTACCCATAAGGAGCCGTACACATGCCGCAGTGTTTGCGAGGCTGTGTCTTTAGTTGTAAGCACAGTGGCGATCTGTTGTTATTAGCATCTGGTTAGCTAGCTATGCTAACGAATTTAAAGAGCATTTCTACAACCAGGTGGAAGAGAGCTCTCTCCTGAGAGGCTCAAATAACCTCAGCTCAGTGAGGTTAAGGCACACCTTGATATGATCATTATAGTTATTAATGAGACATTAGAGACTCAATTATTAACAGGTATAAAATACTATATGACAGTAACAAAAAAGTTGTTAAAAATAACAAGAATAGAGTTTGAAAGGGGAGTGATTTGTAAAATATCCAAAAAGAAAAATACTGTCATTGTCAGATGGCATATTACGTTGTTTTTTTCTGCTTCGAATAGTTCTCTCTTTTTTCACCATACCTGTGTTTGCATCACTGTAATCAGGGCTGATGCAGACTTCCTAACGGAGGCTTTAATAACATCCACAGCCCTTTTAGTTGGTTTGAAACTGCAGTTAATGTGGCAAATT
>NW_011344005.1:0-3408 GCF_000735185.1 Notothenia coriiceps
GTTTTCTTCAAGGTTGTATCTTCCTGGTCGAATGCACTTATTGTAAGTCGCTTTGGATAAAAGCGTCAGCTAAATGCAATGTAATGTAATGTAATGAAACCCATAGACAGCACACTATTCAAAACAGGCACACTATTCAAAACAGGAATCGAACGTGTCCTTGTTAAAAAACAATAATATCAAAACAAATTATTACTACTAACTTTATTGTGAAATTAAAACAGAACGGTAAAAGAATAGTTTCGGGTCTATTCTGATGCCAGATCTCTGTAGATAAATAAAGAACTACGACAGATGTGTAATATGTAATGCAGCCAAACCATGTATTACAATGCATTAATGTGATGACTTTAAAAGAGTAAAGCAAGCACTGCTGAATAAAGTATGATTTTCTCTTTTACGAATCATAGAGCTTGAGAACTTTTCACGGGGTTTGTCAAGCTAAGCACATGGTGTAGCTGTAGTCCCAAACGATAGCTGAGGATTCTGGGTAGTGTAGTGTCTTCTGCCATCCAAAAACTCCGAAAAGATATTTGTTTCTCCGAATCGAAGGGGGAAAATACAAAAGCATTGTATACAATTCAAACCAATCAATATTGTGTAATTAACAAGGATAATCTGTTTTTTCTGAGTTGATGAGTAGTGCAGATATCACTGTAAAATCAATCGACAGTAAGGAGAATACTTACTTCCGGGTGTAAAATTCTCCGTTATCCAATGGGAATGGACACTCGTAATACAATACATGGTCATTATATTTTAAATAACGTTAACTAAAGAATCTATTTGACACAGCTGAAGCTCTGGCCTTCCTTACAAACTAACTAATTTAATAAAAATCACAGTTGTATTACACACAATGCACTGTTTTTTGAGAACAAAAATTCGTAACTAATGTAATTTTTACATTCTGACGAAAAATAAAAGTTATTATGAATACAAATTAAAAAAAAGAAGCCTCCCGTGAGTTACTACAAGCTATAAAGTATGTTTTAAAAACGTTTTATAGAATAAAACTTCACTGCGGGACGTTGTAGAAATGCGTGTGTGCACCACGACAAAGGAGCCTCATTCACTTTACATAGGGGTTGTTTGCGTGGTGCCGACACGTATATGTAACAAAGTTCGTGACTCCACCACGCAATGTGGTGTTAAGGAGTCGTGGTGGAGTCACGCATTCTGGTGGGATCAGGTTGGATTATAGCCCTAGTACGCTCACTTTGTCAAGTGACCCAAGTGTGGGAAAACAACAATACCCAGAGCATTCGGTAATGAAAGCGGCTGGCAGGAATTTGATGCCAGGTGTGGATTATTGCTTGTTGCCCTGCTGAAATTTATGTTGGTTATTTGCCCAGTAATGTTGTCATCCTTTGATCATAGCTGTTAGAGCTTGTATTTCTTTTAAAGAAGACAGAAACTATTTTAACCATGGACAATGTGGTTTATCTTCTACAGAAGGCATTTGATGATCTGCCCTCTGAGGTCCTGTATCAGGTTCACAAAAATCAGAAGATTATATTTGATCTGTATTTTTGTACAGGCCAAAACAACAAGTCAGGGGTCATCTGCATCTCGCAGTGTCCGAGAAAATACTGTTGTCTCCTCTTTGGGTTTGTTTTAATGCACTGATATCATGTGTGATTCTGAACTGTGTACGACCTTGCAGCTGCCTCTTTATGATAGGAGGAGGCAGGGCATTTCAGGTTGTTGATCTTTATGAGGAGACAGACACATACTTGTTGTCTCCTACATATCTAATTTCTATGAGGCGTGAAGGAAGTCCAGAAGACGTCACAGATGACCCATTGCAGATGACCCGAAGCTTATCCGACACCCGCGGCTGATATTAGCGCCACCTCGATTTACGACTTTGTTGTTATCTCCGTGTGTTGGACTAGATAAGCCTGATGTTTTTTCCTGCTCCGTTGAGCAACACACCCCATGTGTGTGAGTTAAACCATATCCTTTGTATGTGATTTAACTCTGCTCCTTCTTTCAAGAATAAATTAGTACCTGATTATTGATTATCAACCTGGTGTCGAGTGATATTTCCCTAACACGCAGCAAGCCAAAATGTGGCGCAATGATGTCCGAAACCAATTAAATATGAATGGGCACAGTACACAACAGAGATACAATATATAGCACTTGGTGATCTGTGTCACAAGTATTGCTTTTCCCTTGCATCTCTCATATCGAGAGCCTTGAAAAGCAATTAGGGCCCTTTTTCTCAAGAACAGGAGAGACGGTTGGGACTGTGTTTCAGAGGCAGTAATTCTCCAGATCAAAGCCTGCCTGTCAGAGCCTCTTATAAACCATTTGTGCGCTCCAGCTCCTCGTGTTGTGTTCATAAAAAGTAGGCCATTGGCTGAAATTCTACGGTAGCTGTATACATTTCTATATGTTTCTACATAAGGGGAAATCCAGGAGGAGCACAGTTTCCACTGCAGGCTTTAAGGTACACACAAATAAAAGAAATGCTGGGCTTTTGAATGATGAAAGTTAAAAGTTTCAAGGGTTGGTTTACCGGATTACAAGATCACGTCAACAAATAAAAAGTCTGGATTGCACAGAAGTTCAAACAAGTGTAAGAAAGGTTCATTTCTGTACCTGGCTAGGGTGACAACACAATTGTGCACAAACTCTACTTGAAATACATGTTTGGCTCATATTTGTTCTCCCTCCACCCCAATACAATAGAGGTCAATAGCAATGCACTACGTTCGCAAATTACATTTTTTATAAAAAGCCAACAATGTATCTTGCATAAAACAATGTCCTCATTACTCTTGATCATCTACAGAACATGTTGTCAGCAGTTAATAGGGACTCCTATTGTGTGAAGTTATTTTATGCACAATCAGTAGACTGTCATTTTCACTTTCATTTTCAGTATGACATTGTGTTCAAGTTTAACGTGTTCTGTGTTTGAGTAGTTGTTATTTTGATATAACTAATCCTTATTTCATATTGTCTTTTGCTATGCTTCATTGGCACCTGACTGAAATAGTTAGCACCACAATCTGTTTTTCTCAAAGAACCAAGTCCCAATGTTCTTTGCTTGATCAAAAACCTAAGCATTGTTAGCAGTTAGCAATTTCTAGCTACACTTAGCCTGACAATTATCGTGACTATTTGAAAAATATGTTGAATTAGCGGTTTAATTTCTGTAAGTCAATTTACAAAAACCTTTTAAGCTTAGACAATTGAATCTTTCAATATTTTTGCTATTTTGCTATCTTTGGCTCCGAAAGAGGACGTCACCGTTTTGAACCAATCCTCCAAAGCTACGTGTGTGTGTCGCGAGTGAGCCCTCTATGTAATGGCCCACTTGCTGGCACCCAGTTCTTTTAATCCCCCAATTAACCCACACACACGAGGAGCAGGCAGATATCAGGTAACAAAATG
>NW_011344006.1:0-7526 GCF_000735185.1 Notothenia coriiceps
TTGTACTTGAGTAAAAGTAGAAGTACTCAGATCTTGTTCTTGAGTAAAAGTAGAAGTACTCAGATCTTGTACTTGAGTAAAAGTAGAAGTACTCAGATCTTGTTCTTTAGTAAAAGTAGAAGTACTCAGATCTTGTACTTGAGTAGAAGTAGAAGTACTCAGATCTTGTACTTGAGTAGAAGTAGAAGTACTCAGATATTGTACTTGAGTAAAAGTAGAAGTACTCAGATATTTTTACTTGAGTAAAAGTAGAAGTACTCAGATCTTGTTCTTGAGTAAAAGTAGAAGTACTCAGATCTTGTACTTGAGTAAAAGTAGAAGTACTCAGATCTTGTATTTGAGTAAAAGTAGAAGTACTCAGATCTTGTACTTGAGTAAAAGTAGAAGTACTCAGATCTTGTACTTGATTAAAAGTAGAAGTACCAGAGTGTAGGAATACTCTGTTACAGTAAAAGTCCTGCATTCAAAATGTTCCTCAAGTAAAAGTAGAAAAGTATTCTCATCAAAATATAGTGAAAGTAGAGACAGTAAAAGTAGTCGTTATGCAGATTGGTCCATTTCAGAATAATATATATGATATGTTTTCTAATGATTGATCATGAACGTGTTCTCAAAGCTGGTAAAGGTGCAGCTAGTCTGAATGACTTTGTATACTGCAGGGTAGCTTGTGGATTTACTCCAGGTGGAACTAAAGTCTGATTTAACACTTGATTATATTTCACATCATTCATCCACATCTGTGAAGTAACTAAAGGTATTAAATACATGAAGTGTAGTAGAAGTACACCATGTACCTCTGAACTGTAGTGGAGTAGAAGTATAAAGTAGCAGGACATGGAAATACTCAAGTAAAGTACAAGTACCTCAAAATTGTACATAAGTACAGTACTTGAGTAAATGTACTTTGTTACTTTACTGTTACCTCTGGTAATGTGTATTATGTTGGCCCAATGCCACATGAACATTACAGCTTGCGACGTCTCTGTGTGGATTAACTTTCTGCACAATGTTGGTAAAAGTTTTCGATGTGAAATTGCTCACAACAAGGCCTGTAGATCCTCTCGAAGCGTCCAAGTAATTTATTTTCCCGGAAAGTGACATTGCTCTTGAGTTATTCAAAAGTATTTTTCTATGCTTTGAGCACCACAAGCTGAGAGCCATCTATTTTTATTATATTGGAGAGAAGGCAGATATTTCTACCGCTGATAATTCTAACACTCTGCGACTCACACCATCTAGAGATTGATAGCACCACAGGGAAGAGGAACAATATGTGTTTGGAGCGTCTGTCTATTTAAATATACCCTCACTTGATGTACTATAATGAATACATACTACCCCTTATTACTGACTATACTTATTATGAGCGATATTGTACGAGTTATCCTGCATTTAGCAAACAAATTTATTTATAATACTTCTGCTGTTTGAACGTAAACACTTGGACCTGGTTATCAGACAACGGTAATATGAAGGGCCGTTTAATGTAAATAATGAATAATGTAAAGAAGTGTTTTGGACTGCTAATGGACTTTTATTCATGTCGATGAGTTGTGCTGGACTTGAGCTCCAGTCAAGTCAAATTTAAGTCAAATTCATGCTGAAGTACCACTGTTAATTTTAATATTATATTACTTAACTAATAGTGAGTCTAAAAAGCACTATTGGTGAGGATCATACAGATTCACTAACATTACATTTTGGAGAGAAAGATGAGTCTATGTATACATGGTGAACGTTTTAACATGACATCTTGTTTCAACAGTTATTTTGTTTTATTATTATTTGTATTTGTATTCTATCTTTATTTTTTTACTTTTGTGAGTCCTGTTTTTCACTCTGACCCTGTTGCCAATATCAACGCCTGCATTTCCCCACGGGAAAAAATAAAGTTCCATCTTATCTTATCTTTATTGTTTTTATGACCCTAAATATTAAAAATAACATTTACAGGTTGCTTTTCTGCTCCCCTGAGGTTGAACCCTGTCCAAATATCAAATCAATGCCCATTGAAACGGTTGCTTTTCAGAATTGAATGAACAAACAAAATCATTTTTAAAACTGAGCTTGTTTTGTTTCCTTAATCTCCTCAACTTTTTAACTTCAGCAACATTTCAGCAGTTTTTTTAAATAATGTTTCTAATTAACATTAAACATCTTAGGAGCTGCAATGTCTTGTTAAAATATGAACACATATCATTTTGCATAAAAGCTTTAGCCCCACATAGTTTTGAGGAAAGAATTGAATTATAAAGTTGTTCGCTGCTTGCAGAGCTGATCATAACACATTGTGTTTGTGTGATGCTCATAAGTTCTCTCAGTAAAGTTCACGCTGTACCAATATCACAAATTGTCAATGCTACTGCAGTGAATGCCAACAAATCTGTACCCTTAATTGGTCTATTTTAATGTCTAAACTATATAAACGAAAACAAATATCAAATGTTTCTCAGTTAACTTTATTCAAATAATAATCTCACTTCAATGACTCATATGTGATCAACCAAACCTCGTCAGATCTGTTTAGAAAATAGGAGATGTTAAATGAAAGCACATCATTTCAAGCAGATAAACGAAGGATAAGGTAAATGGAAGTCTACCAATAAGATGGTTGGTGGTCTGATCCCCAACTAACAAGTCAAAGTGTCTTAGAGCGAGATACTGAACCCTAAATTGCTCCCGTATGCATATCTAGGGTATTGAAGTATGTGTTTTGAAAGAAATGTGAAGAATTTGGCACGGGGTAACTGGGTTTCTACCAATCAGATGGTCCGATCGCTAGCCAACATGACCGGAAATCATTGGGAAAGATACTGAACTAGAATAAGCATGTATGGACGTATATGTTTTGGATACAAATATTCAATATTCAAAGAATTAATTGGTCAAAACTAAAGTTGGAGGAGGTGACCATCTGAGTGACTTAGAGTGCACCTATCATGCTATTTTTAGGCGTATATTACAGGTCTCAGATATAAAAATATATAAAAACATGTCTATGATGTGTTTTGCTCAAAATGCGAACGGATCATTTAGACATCCCTCATATCCCTCTATTCAAGCCCTGTTTAGAGAAACATGGATTTTGGGTCCTTAGCCTGAAGGAAAAAAAAGAGGAGGCGGAGCTAATGCCTGATCAGAATTCTACCGGAGATAAAGTTAAATTCTGCTGTGATAAAACGCCATCCTGTTCTAAACCACATCAAGGATTATCTCTGAAACAGTATGGAGCTCAAAGGCTTTCTCTCTTGCCGGTTATACCACAAGGTGAGTTCCTTTTTATTTCCTGCTTCTTCACACACATGCTCTCCAGTACAGGTTAGCTCTGAGTGTTAGCGATGCTAATGTAAACACCGACCATATTACGTCGGTCATTGTTTCTGATAGCAACTTTCTGTGGGTCCGCCATCCGAAAATACGTCATATCGGCAGCAAATCTGTATTCACGCATTGTAGCCCAGTTTTTAAAAGATTTGGGTACGGAGGAAAAGAAAGAGGGTTTTATTTTCTAACGCTGACACATATTTATATAAAAGACATCAAAAAGTGCATTTTGCATGATTTAACCAATACCAATAATTAAAAACGAAATCTAATACCAGGAAGAGTTATAATGATCCCTTCAACGGCTAATATGTAATTAACCAAACTGTGTCAGATCAGTTTAGATGAACGACAGATTGGACTAAAAAGCTGATTATTTAATTTAATTCAATTATTTTGGTAGACACGTTCAAGGCTGGAAAGGAGAAGCTTGGGACATTTGAAAGTGGGGTATTAACTGATGTATTTTATGTCGCAGAACAAAATGGGAAAATCTAGTAGGCCTTTTATAACCACTACCTTATTTCAGGCTTCTTACTGTACCACAAACATGTTCAAAAAAACATTCATTTAGAGACAAAGGGAACCGTAAGTCCTTTCTGGGTTTTAGGACTCATTACTGCTATAACTATATTCAGATATTGATTTGGTAAATACACTCTCAAGGCTGGTAACTTTAATGGAAATAATGATTATCAGAGAATTGAATGTCCTCTGTATTTTAAACTTGCACCATGCAGGTAAAAACAAGAGGTGAAATAACGCACTCGGTTGTGGAGACATTGCTTTCTGTATGCTGTTTGCCAAGAATGAAAACTCTTGACTAGTCCATTTTAAGAACTTCCACCACAAAACGCTTATGTAAGGTCTCTAAATATCTATCCCACCCCAACCTGGCACCCCTGTAAATGACTGATGTACCAGCAGCAGAGGAATCGACCCAGAGATCGGAGGAGGGGACCACCTGAGAGACTTCGACCCCAATCACAGACGTGTTGTAAACACAGAATGAATGAATGAAAGAAAACACGCAGCGTCCAGCAGGTGCTCGGCTCTCCGCTTGGCCGATTGATAAATGACTCAGAACTGATCTGAGGAAACTCGCCTTAATGGACTGATCTCCACTGGATCAAAGTTCCCTTTTAGTCCCTGCTCAGGACCCTCACAGCGCGACTCAGCGTGAGCCAGCACTCTCTCACACACACACACACACACACACACACACACACACACACACACACACACACACACACACACACACACACACACACACACACACACACACACACACACACACACACTCCTCTACCTCCAGGGTATAAATAATATCCCCTGTCAGCTTGTAGAGGACGCTGAGCAGATAACAGAGTTTCCAGGAAAAGGAGGAGTGGGTTTGAGCAGAGTCCAGGAGCAGCAGCTGCTCGGATAAACTTAACTCTGAACTGAGATCAGGTGAACATGTGCAACTGTTGCATCTTTGCCCTTAGCAGTGGGGCCTAAAGAAGATGATGCCAGCTTTCTGTTTTTCTTTACACAAATGTTGAATGTGTGCATGAAACAACTGAGAGGAACTGAAGCCAAAATATATACCTCTCGGCTGAGGTGGAAAAGCTGGCACATCAAGAAGACAATTTGTTTCAAGGGCTGATCAAAATACACAATTACCAACATAACATTCATGCCCTGACGTCAATCCCAATAACAGGCTTAAGCTTCACCACAAAGACTTACTAATAAGCCATAAACAAAATAAATAAAGGGAGCTTATGAGGAGTTCAGGCAACCCCAAAGCAGTGACGTGCTGGGAAGTCATTACTACTGAGCAACCAGGTATGTTTGTATCTACTAAGAGCCCAATTACGATGGTCGGACAGGCAAAATTACACAATGTCATGCGGACAGATGATCGGCGTCCATATGGGGAAAGTGAAATCAATGGAGCATCCATGAACACTTGAACTGGTAGATCCTTGGCTTGTCAGTGTTTTATTTTTAACGCAGCATCGTTCACTACTTTGACTTTTAACATTACAACTGTTGACTTTGATGACTGACGTTAGCATCATGATTAAGCCCCTGATGACGTGTTTACCTTAGACATACACTAATTGACCGTATTTCTAAGTATAAGTAAAGAAAATCAGAACTCTGTATCGTTTTCTTTTGTTTTACCTGCAATAAAAAACACAGAAGCTTTTGGGCATGTTGGAAAAAATATTTACGCTTGGTGCCTAATCTTCGTATTCACCTGAAAGTGGGCGGCGGCCTTCATTTTGCCAGGTAGTGACGTAGCGCTTCTCTTACATATGGGAAGGAAATGGCTAAATCAGATCCAGATTTACACACATATGAACCCCTTCCAGGAAGCTTAAATACACAATTCAATTAAGGAGCTTGCAAAATGACACACCTATTAGTAAAGTCTCTATATATTTCAAATTGTATGCAAGCAATCTTTATACACACATGCATAGGGCTACAGGTGAGTAGGTTCATGTTTTATATACAAATGCAGTTACTACATTCACAAATGAACATGTAATTTGCATTGTTTTATCGGAGATTATAACGTCCATTCGTCTATATTTCTGATATGCCTCTGTATTTTAAACTTGCACCATGCAGGTAAAAACAGTAGGAAAAAAACGATTGGCATGAAATGGGTAAAAATGAGCAAGAGGTGAAATAACGCCGGAAGCTTCTGATTAATCTGCCGTGGATCACAGATCTGCAATCACCATCCATCTGCTCCATCTCTGCACACTTCACACACACACACACACACACACACACACACACACACACACACACACACACACACACACACACACACACACACACACACACACACACACACACTCACACACGCAACCTCACTGCTGGAGTTCATTTGACTAGTGTGTTGAATAAGTGATTCTTGGTCTGCAGATTGAAAACGCAATCCAGCTGTTTTTGTCCTGACGCATTTCAGATATGACGCCCACTGGCGTAACACATAACTAATTTTGAAAAAAAAGTAATATAACATGAACAGTATCCTGGTTTCAACAAATACTAATCAAGGTGTGAGACTTCATTATTACAAAGTGTTTGAATAAGTACTTCAATAAAGACATTGAATGAATGACCTTCATAATTAAATCTCCAGCCTGAACAATTAATTCCTGTTTGTTACTTTAATTTTTTTTAAGCTCACTCTTAATTGGAATTGCCTCCATAGTATTTTTACGCTGGCCTGATAAAGCCTGCGAGCAGCGGTACAGTAAGAACAGCTCAGTGCTGTTGTTCAGCAGTTTCTGATATACTCAGCTCCTCTCGCTCGTCCATCTTTAAACTGGAGACGATGAATGAATCTGTGCACGGAGCGTAGGAAGAGTTCAGATTGTTATTCTGCATCAGCAGGACAGACTGTGTATGGATTGTGTTTGAGTGAAACATGTTTCCCTCCAGAACGTAGTTTCCTTTATCTGCTCAACGTGGAGGATTTGTCTGCTTAGAGCCTCAAACTGCTCCACTCACTCACAGCTTTCCTTCGTCTGTGCTTTGTTTCCTCTTTATTCCTTCATCCTCCATCATCGTCATCACTTCAGCTAAAGAGTGTTGTAGCGATGACGTATTTTTGCAGGCCGACACAGAAGGTAACATCGCATGAGCCCCCTTGACAAAAAGCCAATCAGATTTTCATTGGATTACGGATTACTGCAGAAAAAAAAAATCTGTGGCAATCACTCATTTATGACATTTACACCTTTAGTTCAGCAGGACAATCTCCACATACAACGTTAGGCTATAAAATAAATACATCACGATCACATGACTTCACGTCACCACCGCTAAGCTAAATAATAATTCATTTATTTTATATAGGCGCCTTTCAAGGCTCTCAAGGTCGCCGTACGAACACACTAAAATACAAGATACACAATACAGAACACCAGCATAAGAAACATAAACTAGACAATGCCGTATACATGTGGCTAATGTTGGGCTATAAAGGAACTACAGCACGGTCACATGACTTCAAGTGACCACCGCTAAGCTAAAGGTGGCTAATGTTGGGCTATAAAGGAACTACAGCACGGTCACATGACTTCAAGTGACCACCGCTAAGCTAAAGGCGGCTAATGTTGGGCTATAAAGGAACTACAGCACGGTCACATGACTTCAGTGCACGGTCACATGACTTCAAGTGACCACCGCTA
>NW_011344007.1:0-3802 GCF_000735185.1 Notothenia coriiceps
GTCATGTGGGAACAAAACCCCAACTGTAGTTCCTAGATTGAATTCTGGAATATAGTGGTCACCACATTATATATATATATATATAGATATAGCATATTTGATGCAGTCTTTCTGAACACTTTTAAAATAAAATACTGCAAATGAAGAATATTTGTAATGTTCTGCACAAATAGTGCCTTAACTTGAATTTGAAAACACGTGGCAGCTTTATTAATAAAGCAGATGAAAAGATTTGTGGAAGGATACATTCTTCATGGGCTTCAATGGCTCTCTAGATAAAGGGCGTTTTATGCTTGCTTGTATTATCCTCAGATAGGGGTTTGTTTAAATAACTAGTGACATTTTAATAAATATTGCAAAAAAGGGCTCCAAAAAAGGCATATATCCTGGCCTGCTTAGCCAGTCTGTATTTCTTCAAGCACCAACATTCATAGTTTATAAAGTACAATTCTGGGCCATTGATTGTGTCATTTCTCCAAACACATACAGTAAAAATGCCTGTTTTGAAGCCTTCAAATGGTGCAGGAAAAGGACTTTACATTGTATTATACTTAAAGACAGGACTATTCAGTTAAGAGAGGAGAAAAAGGAAAGCAAATTGTTATAATGGGTGATGTAACATTAATGACATACATAATATGAGGTCCTCTGCACTTGGATCATTTTGTGATCATGGGGCATCACCCTTACAGCATCAGGACAATATCATATGGAGTCAGACACTGGAAGTGTGCTGGAGGCGTTGACTGGGACTGAAGAAAGGATGAGGCTGATGAGACTGAAGAATCTGCGAGGTACGAACTAGCGGCTGAGAAATACTTATATATTAAAAGACAGCAGCATCATAAGAGGGCAACCATGTGACAGAGTGTGTCACTTTGCTGAAGGATATTTGTGACCAGCTATCCAGGCCAGACTCTAAAGACTTTCCAAGGTGTAAAATGCTGCTGCCGGAGTATTGACTGGAAGTATTGCTGATAATATGTCCACCATATCCTCTTAAAATACTCTGTCCAATAATGTCAGTTTCAGGAAGAAAGTTTTTTTTTAATGCTTATTAAAAATAGCAGAAAAACATGCATTCTTGTTCTCAGGAGGGGACATTGACAGAGGATTACTGGAAAAGTACATAGTAAAAGTACTTCCTAGTACTTGTGGGAGTAGTTTCACTAGTACTGAGTCCAACAGTGTCAAACATACGAAGAACTAATGGCAAAAATCATTTTTTCCCTCATCAAACTTAACAGAAGTGGCTTGATTTTGTTCTCAGGAGGGGATATTGACGGAGGATTTTTTTTTTAAACAACACACTAGAAGTACTTCATTGTATTGTGGTAGTAGGTGTAAGACTACTGAGTCAAACAGTATCAATACCATTGGTAAAATTGTCTTTTTATCACTTATCAAAGATAGCAGAAAACATGCATTATATGGAGGGGACTCTGACAGAGGATTATTCACAAAGTACACCGTAAAAGTACTTCAGCAGCTGAATTGAAAAAACAAACTCGAGAGACGGCTGAGTTGACCGCAGTGCAGAATCGCTGTAGTTTAAATCTCCTAACAATGTTGTCCATTTTAGACACAGGCTTATTATATTTACAGCCCTTAATAACATTCATTTTCTGGGCTCAATATATGTCTTGGCCGTTTTCGTTGTGATCGCTAAATTCACCTTGTTTCCCCTTGTTTATAATATTTTCACCGTTCCAAGCACACAAGTGCTTTTGTTTTGAAATCACTTCCGTGAGTTTCACCTCGCTCCAATGACCATTAGACCTTTTAGTAAGGTAAAAAGCAAAAACGCCTCTCAGACACTCTTTCGTTTTCTTGTTTAATTAAGAAAAACAATTGGACGGTAGATACACGGATTTTATTACATTATGAGACTTTCAGACCTTATATTTTCACCCTTGCCTTATTCAATATTTACATGTTCGATAAGAGTTCAATTTCTACCTCAATTCATTTTCTTATTAAAATATAACAAGCTATTTGTTAAATGGAGTGAAAACAGATTTTTTTAGATCGGTTTTATCATTTAATTCGTTTCAACATGCAGAAATATACCAATAACTATAACCATGTAACTTCAAAAACAGGTTTTACACCGTCATTTGACTCGCTTAAGGTTCAGAGTAGTCACTTCAATGAAAAGCTATCAACATCACAGTTCATGCTTTTTGAATTCCAGGACGCCCATGAGACAGACGTGCGAGCACAGATCCGACTGTTGTTCTCAGACGTCAACGGAGAGAAAGTGACTATCCATCGCTCCATGTCCTGCACTCAGAAGGCGAAGAACTACTCCTTCAAAAGCTTGGAGCAAGTCATTACCCGAATAAAGTAAGACACAATGAAGTGGTTTCTTTACTCTTTAATTGTGTCTCCCATTGACATTGTGTCTCTTAACACGACCTCACACTCAACATGTGACCTCCATCCCCGTTCATCCAGAGACGGTGAGAAGGTGAGCTTGTCATCAAAGTGTGGCGAACTGGATCGGGAGATGATTTCTTCACTGGGAGTGTCGAAGGCTGTGCTGAATAATGTCATCTTTTGTCACCAAGAAGAGTCCAACTGGCCACTTTGTGAGGGCAAAGCACTCAAAGACAAGTTTGACTCCATCTTCGCTGCAACCAAGTAAATACCTAATTCTTACGTTTTCATGTGTTGTTTTTTTTTACATGAAGAATCACATTTGCTAAAAATAATCCCAAGGAACATATATGAACTTGCACATGCCATTCACATATTGCCTCTTTTTTTTTCCATAGGTACATCAAAGCTCTGGAAACGATGCGTCAGTTGCGTCTCAAACAGAGTCACACAGTGAAGGAGTGTCAGGTGGAGCTGCGCTACCTGAAGCAGAACAAGGAGAAAGCCCAGCAGATTAAAGAGACTGTGGATACCAAAGAGGCTCAGCTGATGGCCTCTAAAGACAGCATCCAACAAGTAGAGAGCCAGATTGATCCACTGGAGGTTTGTTTATGATAATGTGCGTTTCGTAAGCTTTCTAACATCGAACTTATAGTTTGCCCTGCTCCTTGATTATTGAGAGATTCCAGATTACTCAAGAAGTCTATGTAAAGTTCTGTAAGCAATGTTTCTAAATATGAAATATGAAGAGGGATCCATTGTTAAATCACTACCACTTGCTTTTATATAATGTTTTTACTGCAATCACTTGATTACATAGTAAACTCTTAAAAATTGGAAGGATGGCCAGACCTGACAATAAAGCTAGTTTATTTGCACACAACCCTTGTTTTCAGGGAGATTCTACAACAAAACATATTATAAAATAAAAACTGACATATGTAGAGTTGTAACTAACCTGAACAAAAATATAAACGCAACACTTTTGTTTTTGCTCCCATTTTTCATGCGATGAACTCAAAGATCTAAAACATTTTCTATTTACACAAAATAACCATTTCTCTCAAATATTGTTCACAAATCTGAAAAAATCTGTGATAATGAGCACTTCTCCTTTGCCGAGATAATCCATCCCACCTCACAGGTGTGGCATATCAAGATGCTGATTAGACAGCATGATTATTGCACAGGTGTGCCTTAGGCTGGCCACAATAAAAGGCCACTCTGAAACGTGCAGTTTTGCTTTATTGGGGGGGTCTGGGGGGGTCCGAAAACCAGTCAGTATCTGGTGTGAGGGTTAGGATTAGGGTTAGGGTTATGTTGTGAATCGAGTGGCCTGTTTTCATCGTCCATAACATACGCCTGCCCATACCATAACCCCACCACCACCATGGGCCACTCAATTCACAACATTACCCTAACC
>NW_011344008.1:0-2990 GCF_000735185.1 Notothenia coriiceps
GAACTGTCAGATTTGCATAAACGGGATTTGATTGGCTGACGCTTCCAGCTCAGCTTCAAAAGTTGAACATTGCTCAACTTTTGAATCCTGGAAATCCTGGAAATCTTCGCTTCGCTTCCCCACAATGCAGTTCGGCGAAAAGCGAGGCAAAGTGACGTCATCCCCATTCAAAGTCAATGGGCAGAGAAGAGTTTGAAGCGTTGGAAGATTTGTTACATGGTGCGTGCGTGTGTGTGTGTGTGTGTGTGTGTGTGTGTGTGTGAACACAGCATGCTCATGTGTACAGACATGCAGTGTTTTCAGTTTTCAGCAAACATGTTACAGTAGGCAGAAATAAACACGAGGAGGTTAAAGCAACATTAAAGTTATTCTAAACCTTTTAAATAGTCTGTCAGGAGGTCAACAGTTTTGTCGAGATGAATTTAACACAGACAAGAAGTCGTGAAATAGATATAGAGAACAGAGGGAACCGTAACAGCCACAGGGCGGGCATGTCAACAGATCCATCTCCATGACAATTGAGTAAACTGATGAATCAACAGCTGCATTTTGCAGTCGGAAAGCTTTGTAAATAAACATGTTTGTAATGAAGAAAATGATCAACCTTGTGGAATGAACCGAAGGATAAAGGGACCCTTTATTGGATGAAGAAACTCTATTTGTTAAAGTCACTTTTATTCCTTTATGGATTGGAAAAAAAGTCAATGTCCTAGGCTTAAAAGAATCCTTGCAGAAGCTTAGAATGAGTTTGTTGACATTTTGGAGAAGCATCGTTTACTGGGCAGTGAAATAGGGCTTAAATATGCCTTTTTAACTTGAAAAGGGCTCAAAAATGCACTACCTGGTGTTATGCCCTTAGTGAAACCACTAAGTTCACACAAAGAGTGGAAACGGGAGGTGGGAGTAAAACACAGACCCTTCCTGTTGTTTGTCACGACGAGAGACATCCTGAACAACAGAGAGTGAGAGAGGAGGCAGCAGGAAGAGGACTGCAGATTCTCTGTTTTCTCTCATTCACATCAGTAATGAGGGATCTGTAATCCTGCTTCACTTGAGTCCTGGATCACAGGAGAGAGAGAGAGAGAGAGAGAGAGAGAGAGAGAGAGAGAGAGAGAGAGAGAGAGAGAGAGAGAGAGAGAGACTGAGAGTTTTTCTTCAGGAGTAACAGCAGAGTTATTAGGAAGCAGAAAATGGGACCGGCTGCCGCCTCGCTCGCTCTCCTGTGTTTATGCTCTGTGGGGGGGGGTGTTCCTGCAGGGACGACCGACAAGACACAGGTAACGGCAGTGTGTGTGTGTGTGTGTGTGTGTGTGTGTGTGTGTGTGTGTGTGTGTGTGTGTGTGTGTGTGTGTGTGTGTGTGTGTGGCTGTTACGGGAGGTATGCCAGTTAATATGGCATCGGAGTTGCTTCTGTCACTGCTGCCTCTTTGTCAGTGGAGTTTTGCAAATAGTTGAAAACGCAGCAATATTAAAGCATGTACAGATTCCATTATACGTTAAATTCATGCACTCAAAATATCAATAAAGTACAGAAACTAGCAAAAGGGAATTAGCAAAAACATGTATTTAAAGTATCCAAAGTAAAAGTAAGTTAAGTAAATAGCTTAAAACTGTACGCTAATTGAGTTAATACTTAGTAACTTTCCCCCACTGCTTGTTGTTTGGTTAAACACTGTTTCCATTCACAATGATCTCAGTGTATGAACCGTGCATGTGTGTGAGAGGGACTCAGATCTAGATAAATAAAGTAAAAGTGAATAAACATTAAGATAAGGTCTGACAAGTATTGTGCTGAGGCTGATGAGGTGCGAATAAAGCAGGCATGCTGAGGATGATGACAGTGCGACCGCAGAGGGAGACTAGTCATGAATACACATGCAGCAGGTTTTTAATTGCACACGTGTCAGACTTCAAGATTAAATAACATTAATCCATAAAACACTGTGACAACCTGTTGATAACTATAACTATTAAGGTGTTGCTGATTCTGAGCTATCCATATTTGAACGCTAAGATACTGTGTATAGATAAATATGTTGTTTGGAAATACTTAAGGTTAATACAAGATTGCAAACACATCAACAATGAGTAAACTTTCTTACATTCTGGTCCTAATTACAGAAAAAGAGTAAGAAGACGGTCACAAAACCAACATAATTAATATCTATTTTAGATGGTTTCATTCTGTATATTGTTAACCAAAGCAGCTTCTAAATGTGTATAAAGTCAAATGCACGGAGCTATCTACTTGATTCCTGGTTTCCACTGTAAGTTAATGAGACACATCAGCCCAGGGAGATGATTAGCGTTTTTGATCAAACCCTGTAATCAGTTGTGTTGAGCATCTGATGCTTGTTTGTGGGGACGCTTGGTTTCGTTTAATGACATCTAACAGAACTTAAGTGTGGTGGAAACAGCATCTGTGAAACGTTGACGTAATGTCTCCCTCTCTGTGTGTCAGGCAGAGGTGAAGAAAGCGAGAGGAGACGTTCCTGATATTCTTCCAGAGCCTGAACCCGAGCCAACCAGCCCAATGTCAGACTTTGAAAACTCCTACAACTATGTCTGTGAGTCTCCATGTTCAGATTTAATGGTCACCTATTGTGCAAAATCCAGTTGTTCATGTCTCTTCTACATCAACATGTGTCCCCTCTTCTTCATGTCTCTTCTACATCAACATGTGTCCCCTCTTCTCCATGTCGCTTCTACATCAGCATGTGTCCCCTCTGTGGAAAGAGATTCTGAAAGTTTCAGGAACAAAGATTCTCTCTCTTTTTGTCCTGATCCATTTCTATAAAAACCGTGTCTGAAAATGAGCTGATCAGATTTTGGCCACTTTATGATGTCATAACGATTTTTTGTCTTGTGTAACCATTAGCCAATCAGCAACCAAGGTAACCCCCCCCACCTTATCACCTGAATCTCCTCCTAGAGCACCATTGACTTCTTTTTAACCAAATCTCTCTCAGAGGGGCGTGGGGAGGGGCTCC
>NW_011344009.1:0-1788 GCF_000735185.1 Notothenia coriiceps
CGATTCCTACCTTCCTTCTTTCTTTCCAACCTTCCTTCCTTCCTACCTACCAACCAATCTTCCTTCCCTCTTTCCTACCAACCTCCCTCCCTACTGACCTTCCTTCCTTCTTTCTTTCCAACCTTCCTTCCTTCCTACCTACCAACCAATCTTCCTTCCCTCTTTCCTACCAACCTCCCTCCCTCCCTACTGACCTTCCTTCCTTCTTTCCTACTAACCAACCAACCTCCCTCCCTATACTCACCTTCCTACCTTCCTTCTTTCCTACTAACCAACCTACCTACTAACCAACCAACCTTATATTCCTTCCTACTAACCAACCAACCCACCTCCCTCCCTACCTACTCACCTTCCTACCTTCTTTCCTACTAACCAACCAACCTCCCTCCCTATACTCACCTTCCTTCTTTCCTACTAACCAACCTACCTACTAACCAACCAACCTTATGTTCCTTCCTACTAACCAACCAACCAACCTCCCTCCCTACTTACTAACCTTCCTACCTTCTTTCCTACTAACCAACCAACCTTATATTCCTTCCTACTAACCAACCAACTAACCTCCCTACCTACTAACCTTCCTACCTTCCTACTAACCAACCAACCTCCCTCCCTCCCTACTAACCTTCCTACCTTCCTTCCTACTAACCAACCAGCCTTCCTACCCAGAAAATAACCCAATGCAGAAGTTACATTAAAAAAAACCTCAAAAATAAATAGGACACATTTTTCAATGCTTAAGTTAACGCTCTTATTTAATGTCTTTAATGGATGAAAATTGAAAACAAACAAGTCATCTTTTTTACTAAAATCATCTTTATTGATCCACATTCATCCGTCCTTCCTCTCTCCACAATATGTTCTGTTCTTATAAAAAGCTGGATATTTACATCTTTTATTTACAGTAATGTACAGCCTCACTTCTCAAAGGAAATCACCACCTGTTGCCGGGGGGAACAATCACCCGCTCTGCTCTGATTGGCTTAGAGGTGTTGCCTGGCAGATTTCATGTCTGGTTATCAGGGCAGAAACATTTGATTTAATATTTAAATGTGTTATAAACCGAGGAAAAGAGTGTGAAATAAGCCTTTAAAGATTTGGGTTTAAAAATATATATATATTGTATTTAATACTGTGAAATATAACCTTAAAGAAATGCAACAAAATATACGTTTTTTCCTGCATTTTTAACGGATTGCAGAGTTTCATTTAGAATTTTTGGGGGGGTTTTCGAGCCACTTTTTTACCAAATACGTCCCAAAAAATTGCTTATTTTTAGGGATCCTTTGAGAATTAAGTGCAAAAAATACCCTTAAACAAATCCATCTAAAATCCTATGGAAGCACAGAAAGGACAACGTAATATATATTTAATAAAAAACCCAACTTTCATTTGTTTTAATTGCTTAATTGAATCACCCAACATTTCAAATTGCATAAATTCAGTGTTTTTCTCCAAATAAAGTAAATAATTAAACGCATTTGGGATTAAACGGCTTCTCCTTGCCTCCCTTTCACCTCAAAGTGAATCAAATACATTTCATAATTAAGTGAACAGGTAAATCACCTTTCTCTGCTTCCATAGGCTTTCTCTAGATTTATAATTATGGTCAAAATCGGTCAAATATTGTAAAATAAAGCGTTTAGTAAAAGTATGGACTTATTACACGGCAGGAAAAGATCTGTTTTAATCAATAACGTTAAAATATGGTTCATTTCTCTCCTTCGTTTGTGGCAGAAAACTGCAGCGTGAATCTGTGAAAAAAGGCTTTTCAGCTCCGGGGGGGGG
>NW_011344010.1:0-3002 GCF_000735185.1 Notothenia coriiceps
TATTTAAAATATAAGGTTGCTAAAAATGGCAACCGTATTTTCAGTTTTGGCAACCAAAAGCTGATGCCTGGTTGCCAGCCTGGAAACCACTTTTAAAAGTTAGTGTTGAGCCCTGCTTATCTTCTGCAATCCCATTGCTTTTTGTCGACGGCCCCCTTGCCATGCTAACACCCGTGTCAGTCTGCACAAATAAGTCATCACTGCATCACTGTATTGCACTTGTTTTCCTACTTGTAATATTTCTAATGGTTTATTATACACTGCTGCTTGAATCCCTGCAATTGACTCATCCTTCCTAATGATCTCCACCTCCTCCAGGCTTCTCCCACTCAGCGTTCACCTTTGGCATAGAGAGCCACATCAGCCAGTCCAACATCAATGGAGCCCTGGTGCCCCCTGCTGCCCTCATATCCATCCTTCAGAAGGGCCTGCAGTATGTGGAGGCTGAAGTCAGCATTAATGAGGTCAGTTTTTAAACTAATAATTTGTTTTATCCTACAACATTCTGGCATGCAGATCTGCTCTGCCAGATGTATTTTGACTAGAGTTGGTTGGTTTCTTTGCTGTATTTGTCATATAATCTAAAGGATAATGTGAATATATTTATGTATTCATTTACATTTGTCTTCTTAGGACGGGACCTTATTTGACGGGCGGCCCATCGAGTCCCTGTCTCTGATCGACGCTGTGATGCCAGATGTCGTCCAAACCAGGCAGCAGGCCTACAGGGAAAAGCTGGCCCAGCAGCAGCAGCAGGCGGCAGGCAGTGACAGCGCTGCAGGGCCCCAGGGAGGCCCCAAGAACGGAGAGGGCACTGCCAACGGGGACGAGAATGGATCCCACACCTTAGCCAGTAAGCTAACTCATAGTTACCATCCATCCATCTTCTCCATAGTTACAAAAACTCTAAAACAAAAAACAAGATAGTCCACCAAATTCCACAACTGTATTTATGCAGGATGTTTTCTCTATTCAAATTACATAATCAGTTGTGTTTATAAGATGCTGTGTAAGCTGTTTGGCATTCCCCCGTTAATCTAGTTCTCTTTTCCATTCTCAATATCCAATCTGATACAACGGAGAAAAATTAAAGCAAAGCAATACCAAGTTTTAATGCTACCTTAACATGAATAGAAGCTCACTCGCTTTGAATTATATGAAACAATTCTGGGTGTTTTTCTTTGAAGGGCTTTGCTAAGTCGGAAAGGCTTCCCCCGTCTGTAAATGGCCCTGTTCTGGTTCACTTTTGCAAATTCATTATGATCAAACTTAATTTTAATGTACATTTGGAGAATGTGCAGGAACATTCATTACGATGTTATTTAATTATTTCAAGGTTAGTAGCTGGTTTGGATGTATTGCAGCCAGGACTGTAAGAGTTCTTATTGCATGAGTTAAAGCTTACCACCTCTGTTTGTGTGTGTCTACTTTTTTCCTTTGTCATGACAGCCTCAGTACAACATTTGGTTTTCCTTCTTTTTTTAAGTCTGTGGCTTGCTTGGTATTACATAAAGGCAACTCTGTATTTTTCTTTAACCAGCACATATTCCCTTCTGGTTTTGTCCTTCCTGTGTAGCACTGTCTCCATGTTTTCACTCACCTTTTACAAACACACAGTTGTTTGTTTGTTATAGCGTAGAAAGGAAAAATGTGGTCCGCTTGTTTTCCCTCGAAAAAACCTCCTTCTTTCTCCAATGGGTTTGAATCCCAACATCACAACCGGACTCACAATACAATTATAGAGTGTTTAGCTTCTTATGGGCTAAACACAAATCTAACGTTGGCTTACACAGAGTTTAACCTGGGCTCCATAACTTGTTTTTTGTTCCTTCTTTTGCTGTGGGTTGGGCACAAGCTTTGGTTCTTTTAACAACAAGCACAGCCTGCTCTTTAATTCCACAGCTGTCAGCTGTTCAGTCTGGTGTTCACTCAGAGCAGTAGTGGTTACTCATTTCCTTTTTTTTTTTCATTTAATCGTTTGATTCGGGACAATGCACATTGATGAACATTTTAAACAAAATAATGCTTACAAATGTAAATGAGCCGGTGCATTTAGCGGTGATTGAACTCGAGCCTTGTCCAAAACACACTGGTGTCGCCATTCGGTTTGAATTAACGAGATCAGACGATGACGTACATGTTAGGGCTGTAACGATACACTAATCTCACGATACGATACGATACATGATATTGAGCTCACGATACGACTGTGGCTGTGAGGGAGTGTGGTCGTCTTTCAACCAGAAGGTTGTGGGTTCGATCCCAGCCCATGCAGTCAACATGTCGATGTATCCTTGGGCAAGATACTTAACCCTGAGTTGCTCCCGATGGCATGGCCAACGGTGTGTGAATGTGTGTGAATGTTAGGTCCTAGAGTAAGGTACACTGCTCTGTATGAATGGGTGTGAATGGGTGAATGACATGTAGTATGTAAAGCGCTTTGAGGGGTCTTAAAGACTGGATAAAGCGCTATATAAGTACAGTCCATTTACCATTTATCACGATATTCAGCCAACGATACGATTCGATACGATTTGATATAATTCGATACACTTACATCATTTTCTGAAAGATTTTAAAGGGACAGTGTGATTTTAGTGACATCTTGTGAGTGTTCCATTGACTTGGATTGAATTAATTCAACTGAAAACTGAAAGCATCAATTATACAATATATGGCTCTGACTAGACAGAGAGTCTACAGCTTGCAAATGCTGGACAAAATGACTCAAAAGATGTGGTGAGAAAATTTGTTTCATTTATTGAAACAGTGCCAACTGTAGTTTACAAGCCTTTGAAACGTAAGTACATAAAGTGCAGTATCACAATGGACAATGGACAATAAAAAGGTGCAGCAGGTGGCCTGTTCTGAACAGATTCTTTTACAGCATTTTTAGCTTAACACAGAATATGAGGTAGCCAATAATTCAAGTCACTAAGAACAACATTTAATGTAAAAATGTACCTGCCAATAATTCAAGTCCAAAGGAGTAACATTTAAGC
>NW_011344011.1:0-7649 GCF_000735185.1 Notothenia coriiceps
TGTGTATAATTGTCATGTTCTTAAATGTTTTATGTGAGGGACTGTGGATGGAAATTAGCTCCAAGCTAAAATCCGGCATATTTACACATTTTTTTGTTTTAAGTGTTCATTAATTTGAATTGTCCCCGCTAAATAAACGATTAAATGATATGGTGTTATGGAGGTTTGGATACTCTGGTTCGATCAAAACTGGAATAATAAAGTGGAAGCTATTTCATTGCAATATCCGAACATGATTCCAGAACCTCAGACAAACTGAACTTAACAACCCTGTTGGTTTTCTTCTCTTTTTTTCTTGTCCTTGTACTAATTTCAGACTGCTTTTCTTTCTTTTCGTCTGGCACACAAAAGTAATTTACTTCATGAAGAGGAACTATTGTTATGTGCCACACACTGTGATAGAGTGTTGGTGCTAAGCACACATACACCCGCAGACACACGACACACACACACACACGCGCACACGCACACACACACACACACACACACACACACACACACACACACACACACACACACACACACACACACACACACACACACACACACACACACACACACAGCCTCCCTTGCCTCTACCTGCAGACAGTGTGGAGAAGAGATAAGGGTGCATCAAATGCACAACGAAGTATTGATTTCCATGCCAACCAATCTCACCCAATCAAAAAAGGTCACGCTGTGTAGAAATCAAAAAGGGGCCTCTTTGTTTCAGAATTGCATGCTGGGTAGCCTTCAGGCAGACAGATTCAGTGAGTGAGACAGTTTGAAGCGTAACGTTTTTCATCTGTGGCTAACCACCTCTTGCAGCAGGTAAAATTGGAAAACAGTATTGATATCTGACCAATGTAATGGCTCAGATACCGGTGCGAGAAAGGCATTTCTTTGTCTTCCTTTGCAGACAGGTAGTCCGGGCTCACTCTCATGCATGGCGAAAGTACACATTGGTGTGAATCTAATTTTGGCAGCTCCACGCCATGCCTTCCAAACTCAATCTGTATCCTCTGTCTGTCTCTCTGCTCAGCGAGACTGCATGGGGCGGGGGCGGACTTCACCTTCCTATGGCTCGGTGTGATGACGTTCAAGATGGGGGCTTTGGGAGGCGTTTTGATCTGTTTGTGTTTGAGTGCTGGGTCCGGGTCACCCCTACATGCATTAATGAGCTGATGCGGCGTTTGATGTTGGCCTTCAAATCTCCTTTGGTGCTCTGGCCCCGGTGTCCACCCCTCCATCCTCCCTCTTTTCTCACACACAAATGCACACTTTACACACACAGTCAACATCACACGCAGGCACACACTCACTCATTTACATCGCCGGTAGGAAACACGCTGCTGCGCCCTCCTGCAGCTGAGGATGAAATGGAGAAAGGATGTGCACCTGTGTTTGTTTTTTTAAGTTTTTATGAAAGAGTGAGAGGTGGATACATGATTTGTGACTAGTTTATGTGTTCACATGTTTATGTATGTCGACAGGATGGCACTGAAACACAGCAGATGAGATGCTACCTACTTCTGACAAAAACTGCTGGTGTATATTCTCCTCATGATTATTTCTTCTTTTTTCCCACTCATTCACCCACTAAGATTTTTTTTTTTTTTTGTTCAGGCAGCCAGCGCGGCCTTCCAAAAGCACAATTGCTTTCCTCTGCTCCTGTTTCCCGGTATGCTAATATCCTGTGATGATCAGAGGGATGCAGGGATAAAAGTGCTGCGCTTTAAGCACTTTGTAGTTTTTGTATTGTTGCCATAGTAACATGAAACTGGAGGACAAATAAATGTGGCTTCTCTCATTTGCATGAAGAAATAGAAACCTTAAAAAGAACAAAATGCAGTCCCACACTGCAGAGCATCACGCTTCCTTCAGTACGAGCTAGTTTAACAAGAACTGCCACTATTTATGCATGGCAAACACTTCCTCTACAACAGGCCAATCGCTTATTAAAGCTCGAGAAAACAGAAACAACCCAAACCTTTCTCCAATCCGTGAGCTCTAAATCGCTACAACACCCCCATGCAGCTCTCATTCTGCAACGTTCACTTGATATGCACCCTGCATGCTGCTCACTCCACTTTGAAGTCGTTCACAGGGCTATGGAGCTGTGATTATCCTGCCCCTCACAACCCTTCCACTCCTGCTCTGAACCGTGTGCTGCCGACTGCAGGAGCCTCGGCGCTACAGCTACGAGCCGGCCAACCAACGGCCGATCTGATTCAGCTTGTGAATTCTTAATAGTTGTTCATTTGCTCTGCTTCTACGTACGCCACTTGCCTTATCTCTTCATTTATCGGCTTCCCAGACTGGGCAGCTGTTAATGAATGGTGTAATTTATTCAGCCCAATCTGTTTTTCCTCGGAGTGCAGCGCTATATTAAGACTGAGCATGTGCACATGCATGGAGTGATTAGAGAACATCTTACTGTGCTATCAGAGCGCCGTAATTAAAGTGTCTGCAGGTAGTGCACACCTGAGCCTATTCCCTGGGTTTCATTAGAATAGTTTGGATCTTTTAACGTAGGGTCGTACAGTATGAAGTACTTCTCCATAGAGTATTACCTGCTGTAGCTGACTGTCGGCACACCTGTTTGGAGATGTAGATTGGCATACCGGCACAAAAGCTTAGCACGGATGTGGAAGGGGATGTATAGCAACCTTAAAGAAATCAATATCCGTGTAAATGCACGCTCTATTTAGAATATTCTTACCACTTCCGTCAAACAGGGAGCAACCTATGACAGGGAACGGGAGTTCATTTATCATATTGGTTAAAACCAGACCCCATTGAAAACATTTTTTTTTATTTCACCTTGCATAACATGGTGTTGCCCGTCTGCCGCTGACTAAAACGGCTTGTTTTGGTGCTATTGTGTGTCTTTTGTGAATCCATTGTAACCCTTTTAAAACACCAAAGTCACACATTAACACAAACAAACTCAACAAGGCAGTGGTCGACCAGCAAACTCCTGTGTACTGCGAGTTCAAAAATATATCGTGCAATTAAATTGATTTTACTTTTTAAAGGTTGGTTAAAAGGTTTGCTGTTGCCTCAGATCCATAGCATTACATAGTTTAAAATAAATGGTCTGTAAGGCTAAAATCCCTGCGTTCCCTCCAGAGGGAGTTTCTCTCCCACACACACACCCCCTGCCTGAAACACCTATTGGACTACTTTGTTTACTTCCGTAACATAGTGATATCATTATGTAACACTCGCGCTTCTGTTGTCTTGCGCTCCAACACCTTGTACGTGATAGGCTAAGGGTTGGCACATCTCTAAGTGGTGACAAATCACAACAGAGTGAAACATTGACTTTTTGAACATGAAAGCATCTAAACATGTCATAGTAAAATACAAATATGAACCTGAAAATGAGAAAAATACAGTATGTCCTCTCTAAGTGCTGGTATAATATGTAATCTTTAAGTGTCTGTTCATTCAAATTGAGGGTGTGCTGACTGCCATTTTGAAAAAGACACCCAGACTGTCGACCTCACTTACTGTAGAAACATCCCTACTATCCTTTTACTGCTAAATCCTTCCATTCTAATTAGTATTCATACAGAAAGACTGGAGGTGGCACCTACACCTTCTGTCAGCAGTCTCCTCCCATTCATCTATCACTACACCCAGCTGACTGCAGAGGATGTAAGTTACGCAAAACAGTTCGACTGCAGCCGCACAGGCTTTATAATTCATCATGCAACAGTAGAGGTTAGTGACAGAAGGAGGTTGATGTCAGATCGGCGTTCGAGGGAGCTCCCACCCACGAAGAGAGCAGCATTGAGGTGATAGATATGAAAGGAGAAAATCAGATTAGGGGGTTGTGGGTGGTATTTGTAGCAGAACTCCTATGGATCTCATTATCTCCATGCATGGTCAAGAAGTCATACTTATTGGTAATTCTGGCATCTGGTATGAAAGGAAAAGCACAAAACTCCTCAAAATACATGGGATAATCTTTAGATATTAAATAAAGAGTTCCACATTAGCGGGTATCACATACTGTATATCCCCCCCTCAGGTTACAGCCAGGGGTTCAGTCAGTTCAAAGAGGGATGCTAAAGCAAGTTTGGCTGCATCCCAGAGAAACATGGTGTTCGTAAGGCTGGCATGTAATTACCTCCCAACAGCCCTCTGATTCCACTTAGCACTGGGCTTAATTTTTATAGGCCTCCATACTGCATGGCAGCCATTAGCCACTTCACATAAATTGTTTGTCATCTTGCTGCAACATGGGAGCGTTCAAGAAAACAGAGGTTTGTTTTCAACACGGCGAGGGGGCGCACGACTGGAATTCTTGTGGCAATAACGGAATTTCAGTCATCCCAAGAGAGAATATCTAGGAATTTTTGTAGAGATGGAGTCAGAGATTTGCGGTGAAAGGTTTTGGGAACGGAATTCGGAGATGAAAGCCAGACCCCCTTGCCATTCTTCACACAAGGGGCCAAATTACAGATGATGTCGTCATTGTTTTCCACGGCCAAAAAGATTAGCCTTAAATGAGTCTCTGGCTCGGTGACTGCGGAATCCTCTCATCAGGCCCAAGCCCACGTGGTAGCCTGGTGTGATATCTCTCAGGCAGGAGCCGAGTAAACACAGAATAAACACTGACATCATCTGGGAACTGATCAAGAGTGACATCAGTGGGAAATGTTAAAGAGCAGACCCTCGTTTGAGGGTGGAAGCTGTTTATTAACTCTGATACAAGAGCTGGAGCTTCAGGGTTAGGGTTAGTAATTTCAATTTAGCTTATTGTGCTATAATTACATTTTTGGTTAAGCTGTATGAGCGTTAAGTGACCAAAGTCAATTATCAATGTTTTGGGTCCAATCACTTTCAATTTGGCCTCCAAATAAAGGGTTAGCCTATCTGGCAAAACCGTTTTCCTATTTACAAGAACTTTCTGATTATTGGACCATATGTGTTTCTTGCCCACCCGTCTTTTTTGTAAGAAGGTCACATTTGGGAAAAGGACTGAAAAAAGACTCTGAACACTGACTTTCAATCTGGTTTTGTCTTGTTGACAACGTATTTTCTCATTTAATAAGATGAGGGAGTTAAAGGACCAGTTACCCTCCAAGTAGCTAATGCTCTAATGCTAGATGGCCAGCAGTCTGCAGATATGCTGGTGTTGTCTTGTTATAATACAATAAGCACTTGTTGATAAAATGGTGTGTAGACTTTTCTGTCCTGAAACTAATTCTTGAACTGGACTTGTGTTCTCTACTTATTTGAACTATGTACTGAAAGTCCACCAGTGTATGGAAGAAACTTGTATTTAAAAGTTATTTTATATATATTTCTATGATGATCTAAAAACATGAACATTCTGCCAGAAAATAATCTATAATATTGTGAATTGGCAATAGGCACCGAGTAAATTACATTTTGGGACTATATAAACCAGCCACAAACTAAAAACGTAACTAAAACCGGAATAAACTTAATACCCAAGTTGTAAAAAAGCTAATTCTCCTTTAAAGCATACCAGGAAGGTGAAGGGTTGTTGCAGGTGTCCACAGTCAAGGGAACAGGCAGGTGTGCTAGCAAGCACACCGGCTACACTAAGACACACTCCTCAGTTAGGGCTTAATTGACAGAGCACCCCTGGACATTGACCAGGTGTTGCCTTCATGCTGTTAACATACCTGTCTCCTCTCAGCCACCTGAATGTGGAGAATAAAGCTCTGATTAATTTAGGCTGCAGCTTCCCTTCACCAACCTCCTCTGCTGGCTTTGATCTGTTTGCACTGCATTTAATCTTTAGTGAGGCTGTTAACAGCACCACTAAATTAGACCATTGGCCCCAGTCGAAGTCCGTCCTAATTACCGTCCCCTCTACTTAACAAAAGGGCCGGGGCCTGAGGAAGAACCAGTGCGCCTACACACACACACACACACACACACACACACACACACACACACACACACACACACACACACACACACACACACACACACACACACACACACACACACGTTCGTAAACTCAGCAAGGCTTTCAAATATCTGGTTTAGTGTTCATTCATCTTTAAATGTCTATATTTGGATGTTAATTCCTGAAAAACTACACATTTATTATGCTATGTGTATTTATTTAATCTTTGATGTGGACTAGGGTTAGGGTTATTCCTCACTGCATCGTTGAAAACAAAGGTAATAGTTTTTATTAAGTTTATGTCTATATTGCTTAAATTAATTAATAAATTGTGTTCAAATCTGCTCATAGCACTGGATAATAAGCATCAAAGGCAAAATGTAAATACATTAAATATTATATTATATAATAAATCATTAAAATATAATGCTTTGAATTTATAATCATATTACATTGTACATTTTATTATGATTACGTTTAAGGTAAAATATCATAATAATTCATAATTGGTCTTTGTTTGCTTTAAGTAAAGTGTTAGAAATATGACATATGTGCAAGAACAACCGAAGAAATATTGTAACATATTGTTATAGTAGTTTTATTTTCAACAATTCGACAATTCCACTTAGATTAACATATTGTCACATTACTGTATAATAATGGTGGTTATAATGCATTTTTCAAATACAGGGAGAATGTTTTTCCAATGATTTTATTCCTGGACTTGATATTATATTATCTGATAGCTTATCACTTTATTGCAAAAATAGTGTTGATTATCCTGTAATTCGGTCTGCTGAGATATGTGTTTCATGTTTTTTTAAGCAATTATATAATTCAGAGGTTGTTTCTTATCTATTGAGATAATATATAATTTATGTGAATGCATGTATACCACATCATGATACTTCTCCATTGAAATGTAAATTCCCTCTAGGCTGTCCATAATGAAGCCTTATGGGAATAACCGTATTGGAAATGTAACCATTTCAACCCGAGGTGTAATTGTATTTCTTTATAGGCTTATCTAAACAGGAAGATAATGCCGTGTGTTATGCAGATACGATATTATCTGAACATTTAAATCTAATTAAATGTCAATAACTATGGAAGGAAATCAGCTTTATGATCTACTCATAATCTGTAGCTTCACATGGAAACATATCAGCTGTCACTTTTTCCAACACACAGCTTTACTTCCAAACATGGAAACCAGTATTTATGTTAAAGGCGCAGTTAAAGTGTCAGTTTAGAATAGCTGGTGCTTTTTGTTCCAGCTATAATAAGCAGTCATGGCCTTTTAGTGGAAACCTACACATGTGAATCATGCTCACAGATCACAGACATGCTCTCAAGGCCTTTTACATCTAATCTGATTTTCTTTTTTAAACATGGCCTTTGATGACTCTGCAAAGTAAAGTTAGCTTGGCAATTCCCGCGAAATATCATGAGGGCAGTTGAAAGGGAGCAGCACAGTCACACGGTCGGGCCCACATTGTCTGTTCGATAGAAATCCCCCACAATCCTGTGTTTCTCTGACAACCTGGAGAAACTGAGAACAATGGGAGAGCTGGTGTTAGAGTCAAAATGTAAAGAGGACATATTGTGCTCTTTTTCAGGTTCATGTTAGTATATTATCCCTCTACTGCAGGGATGGGCAACTTGGATGGTGGTGGGGGCCACATAATTGATGTATTGGCCACCAGGGGGCTGCAGATTCACTTGGATCACACACACACAAATTCCATGTATTGTATGTAATTATTAACAAATG
>NW_011344012.1:0-9784 GCF_000735185.1 Notothenia coriiceps
ATTCAAAAAAATTAGCTGAACTGAATCAATATAATATTCAACCTGAAAAATGATTTCAAATACTTGTTTTATTTTGTAATACATCGTTGTATTTTCTAAAGTTCAGGATAAAAACTTGAACTTTCAAATAAATTGTATTTTTTGAATGATCAAAACTTATGACCCTGAAATAGCTCCATACACTCTGTCTGATGGACAGATGTGTTCATGACGACTTATATATTTACTTTTAATTAATTCACAGTGCTGTATAATAAGACAATAACAGGCTACAGATGCGGACACACACACGCACACACACACACACACACACACACACACACATATATTTATATAAATATATATAATTTCAGAATCAAACAAGTATGAGAGCACTCTCATAATAACATAACACAATCAGAGACTGGATATATCCCCCCCCATACACACTGCTCTGCTTTCTGCACGGACCTCACAGCTGTTCTCTCTGTAAACATTGCGTTGCGATGAAAGCAGTTAATAAAATAATATCCAGGGGATGCATACAGAGCTGTCATTGGCTGAGATAAGTCCGGCCGTGCGTAACGACTCTTTGAAACATCACTGTTGCCGGAAATACATCTGCGGAGGAGCCGTGGAGGACCCATCAGTGTATCCTCGATTATAGCTCCTCCAGAGAGCCTCCTCGACGCTCGATGCTCGGTCCTCGTTGTGCATTTAGAGAAATGAGATGTCCTTGAAAATGGCGCGCTGAAATCCATTTCCGGGTCACTACCGGAGGACCGAGGAGTGGAAATTAGAGTATTGAGAAGCCTTCAAAGAGGAGGCAGACTTAATCCAGTCTTCTTTTTAAAGCCTGAGAGGAACTGCACCATGCCTCTCTGCTTGGTGTCTCTTGTGGACAGGACTGTGACACACATGCAATTTCTAACATTGCCCTGTGGTGATTGAATCAATTTGATAAGATGAAATGTTACAAACATGTTGTTTCATCATGGTACGTGAATCATAGTTTGCAGCTGTACCAATCACAATAGAAATGAAAAACAAGCTCAAGCGATGCCTGAATTAGACTTCTGCTTAGCCATTAATAATACAATGTTGTTATTGTGTGGTTTCTCAGGCTCTACAGTTCTTGTCCAAAGCCCACCACTGCAAGGTTCAAGCTGGGGGCTGGGAGAAAGAACCGGGTCTCTTCAAAGAGGTGATCCAAAGAGCAATCAATATGGGTGAAGGTGAGAGCACCATCCACACAGCACCACAGAAACATCTGAACTGTTTTATTCCAGGGAACCTGTACCAATGATGTCCTCCTGCCCTGCAACTCCATCCCTCTCTGAGGTCTAATACATAACTCATACTGCCAACAAAACATAAACAGTAGAACTCTTAACCTAATTTTGATCAAATGTGAAATGAAGGCAAACGGACCTCATACTTTTCTACCTTTTGGCTTCATTACCTGCCAGCAACCAAACAATCTAGCCAGTTTTTTTAGAGAGGAAGAGGAGGTGAAATATAGAATTCGAGGGATTAACCCCGGATGAGCAGCAGTGGGCCTAACATTAGAGATGTGTCTCTGACAGACTTGGAGTACTCGATTCCTGGACTCGTACTCGAGTGTGACTCGATTGTGACACGATTTTCGTGACTCGAGTGCCCATTTTCGGGACTCGTGACTTGACTCGGACTCTAACTGGACTTGACATGGAGGATCGGACTTTGACTCGAGCAAGTTTTGTCTCGATTCAGGATGTACTCTGCCCCAGGCGTGTGCAGCTGCGAGGCAAGTTCCTGTCCCGTGCGTATTATATTATAATAATAACCCTTATATTTATAAAATACCTTTCCTACAATAATTGCAGCCCATACATGATAACTCGGACTTGACTCACACACAAGCAATGACGACTCGACTCAGACTCCTCTTAGATGACTCGGACTCGAGCACAGGTAATGATGACTTGGACTAAACTCTGACTGTTCCTAGGTGACTCAGACTTGGATTCAGACTCGAAGAGTGGGGACTCGAGTGACTCAGACTTGAGAATTGGTGACTTGACTACAACACTGGTCTCTGATTCCAGCTTAGTTACTCTCCACAATCCCAAGGAATATTCAGTACAGCAGAATGAGCATGGAGCTGAATCCAACATGAGAGAGCAGTCAGGAAAGAAGAAGCTGCAAGTAGAACACAACAGGTCAAACACGCGGTGTACAGGCTCGTTTAAAACGGGCACCAAACTAGTTCTGGATAAATATACAAAAATGTGAAATGCACTGAGTTGACAAAACACATAAAAGACCCTTATCTGACTTGTCTCTTTGTTTTCAGTGACCATTAGTTGCAGTAAGAAGAAGAGTAATCCAGCAGAAGCTCTTCAGATATTGTCCTCCACCCGCCTCAGCCTCAACAGTCTGGCCACCAAAGCTAAGGTACAGTCCATCAATCAGTGTCCACTGCCTCCACTTTCCATGACGCTGATCGTTCCGCTTTGCTTTAAAGTATAGCAGTGGTTGGCAAGAATCATGTTCAGCATTGTACAATGGCTGTGTTCTTACCAGCGTTTGAGTCCATCCTGAAGGGTGGCATTTTGCTCGATTGGTAACGGCCATATATTATTTTATGCGTTGATACTTATGTTAAGAGCTCATCCTAGTGTTGATATTATGAAAACCGTATACATTATGAATGCTACAAAATTATTTTACAATGATAAAATAATCTTATGATCATAGAAACATAACCATGCTGTGTTTAACTATTAACAAAAGATTATTAATATTTTGCTCTCAATGTCAAATAAATCAATAATTTATTTGAAAAAAGACACACAGTAGTCGCTATTTCTTTGATACGTTTTTTTTTTTTTTAAATACAAGTTCATTTGTATTTATTGGTGAATTCTATGTCTGCTAAGTCTGCAGATGCTTTTTAATTTTCAACCAAATAAGACACCTAGATATGACTTGGCAGCTAAGTGTATATTGAACACATTATTATTATTATTATTATTATGCATTTGTCTTATTATGAAATGAGACCTCCTTATCTGATCCTCTTCCTCTGCGTTACTGTTTTCCAGCAAATGCACACAGATGTGGCTACAGGTCAGCTCCACGGGGAGCTGCTGGACGGAGTCGCTGCTCTGGAGCAGGTCCTCACCGAGCTGCAGGAGCTGAGCGCCACGCTGCGGGGCCCATCACAGTGACGCTGGGGGCCCATCACAGTGACGCTGGGGACCCATCACAGTGACTCTGCAGGGTCACTCGCTCTGCGGGGTCACTCACAGTGACTCTGTGGCCCTGAAGGCTCCGCAGTAGTAAAGACTGCTCAGAGAGCGACGGAAGCAGCAGTCGTCAGCCCGGTGCATTGTTGGTCACCTTTAAATCAAGACTCCTGAGAATAATATCAGTTAAGCCAAAGGTCTGACTTTGTCATTTTTATGATTATTTCTTTTTATCTTAAATGAAAACCATGACTGTAAGACATAAAATAGTAAAATGTTATACATTTTGAAAGTTTGCCTTTTATTCTTTTTTGAGTCCCTCTTAAACCTCTTTTTTTTATTGATGATTTAACATCTTATCACCATGATGACATGTGTCAGTGCATAGACTGTATATACAGGTCAGTGCCTTCCAAAATGCATGTGACACTTGATAACGCAAACCAGAAACTATTTTCTGATCTGCTATGTTGAGGCCAAAAGTTACTTTGTTAGGAAATGGAAACTGGAAACATCAGCTTTGTCCCTGTAAAATGTGTCCTTGTCTTTGACCCTGGCAACAGAGAGATCCCGTGATGGAAAGACATGCAATAGATCTCGTGTGTACAATAACACAAAATAACAATATACACTATCCACATAACAAGAACTATATATGGAATGAAACGGATTCAGAATACTTTATTCTCCATTCAATTTACATATAATGGAAAAGTGTCTTTGGCACTGGCAAATAAGATACAATAACACTCGCCATACACAGTACAACATACAATTCATACACTCAAAAATCAAATCATGATGTCATGTGTTGTCACAAAATAATGATATTTCTGCAGTGGTGTAAAGTAACCAAGTAGATATACTCAAGTACTGCACTTAAGTAGACATTTGAGGTACTTAAGTATTTTCATGTTACACTACAGCAGGGGCGGATCTACGGGGGGCAGCTGCCCCCCCACTGTAGAGCCTTGCCCCCCCAGCTGCCCCCCTAACTTGTGTGTCCCTAAAACTGTACTTGTAGAAACAAACCTACACTATGTCCACAAGCTTCTCAAGCGACAAAACAAGCAGTTAATTAATTAAAAGTGAATCATTTTAAATATCATCTTAGGCCAGTTAAAAACGCAGCTACGGCCTTGCATTAAACTGCGGAGCGGCGTTCACAGACCGCGACGCAGCTGCAGAGAGACCGAGCTGTCCCAGCACCTGAAGGGGGATCAGATTCCCCTAGGAGCATTTCCTCTTCCACTAGTTTTGTTTTTACTAAGGACGAGAGCTTGAAACAAAATATTAATAAAACCCTGCCTTTTGAATCGATGGCGTTTAACAGACGGTCGCTGTTTGGGACGTTACGTTACAAAATACTACACAGACAGCGCTAGCTGGGAGATCGATCACTTTATTTGCTAAACTATGCGGTACTATTAAATCCACGTAAATTACACATCACAGCATTGAGGCCAGATACATTAAACCATAGATACTTTAACTTCAAACTGGATCTGAACACAGCTGCCTGTGTGCGTTTTGATAAATACTTTCTGATGTTATATTTAGATGCTACTTATCAGCTACATGGCCCGTGTAAAGTTATACAAGCATTTGTACCAGTGCTTTTCACAAATAGACTCTTGTAGGCCAGAGTAGCTGTAGTGATTCAACAGCAACACAAAGACATGAGTAGTGATCAGGACGAACAGAAAGAGGAAAAGGGAAAGAGAGTACACTGAAAAGACCAGGAGGGTCAGAGCAGGAGGAAGCCAGGAGGAGATGAAGAGACCAGGAGGGTCAGAGCAGGAGGAAGCCAGGAGGAGATGAAGAGACCAGGAGGGTCAGAACAGGAGGAAGCCAGGAGGAGATGAAGAGACCAGGAGGGTCAGAGCAGGAGGAAGCCAGGAGGAGATGAAGAGACCAGTAGTGACAGAAGAAGAAATGTATGAGGAATAAAGATGAAGTGTCAGAAAGATGACCAGAGGCAGGGATCAGGAGGCAGATGAGACTCCAGCTGGACCACATGGTATGTTCTTATTCTCCTTACATATTCCATTACAGCAGCACAATCTAGCAGCTCTTAGTATTGAGAAATATGTATTGAAATGTGTTGCTGCACAGGTCACCTTTAGCTCTCTAAGAGATGGGTGATGTCATGTGTGTACTTAATTATAACTAAGTACTTTTACTGTACTTACAGTAAACAGAATTCTAGGGTATAATGAGTATTTTCTGCTGTTTTATACTATATTTGAGTTTGTTTGTCTGAACACCTTGTTTCTCTTATGCATTAAGAACACTTGTGTTAGGGCATGATTTAACAATAAATAGGTTATTTATGCCACCCTGGAATGACCTCTTGCCCCCCCTTTGCCACCCCATTTAAAATGTTCTTGAACCGCCACTGCACTACAGTGGAGATACATTGTGTACTTTTACTCCACTACATGTATTTAATACCTTTTAGTTACTTCACAGATGTGGATGAATGATGTGAAATATAATCAAGTGTTAAATCAGACTTTAGTTCCACCTGGAGTAAATCCACAAGCTACCCTGCAGTATACAAAGTCATTCAAACTAGCTGCACCTTTACCAGCTTTGAGAACACTTTAATGATCAATCATTATAAAACATATCATATATATTATTCTGAAATGGACCAATCTGCACAATGACTACTTTTACTGTCGCTACTTTAACTATATTTTGATGAGAATAATTTTCTACTTTTACTTGAGTAACAACAGGACTTTTATTCTACAGTATTCCTACACTCTGGTACTTCAACTTTTAGTGAAGTACAAGATCTTGAGTACTTTTTCCATTTCTGTTCATCTGTTACTGGTTTGATGATATTTTGGTGCAAGATTGTTTTGGAGCGTATACATTCCCATTACCTGAATTGGAATTACAAGTGTGACAAGAGGGTTAGAACACCGATTTGGTCCTAATCCAACAACTTCCTTGGCCAATGAAGACGCTATTTTGGACACCACCATTTTAGAAGTCCACTTTGTGTGCTTGGTTATTAAAAACCCAAGTGCACACTGATGCTGTGATAGATCATTTCCCCAGAGATAGTGAATGAACACACACACACACCCACACAGATTTCAGTTCGTCCTGCTGGGAGGGTCCCACACTCTTCCCTCCAATTTGTTTCCTCAGCAGGAAATGACCTTGACATTGCTCAGGGGGTTTTATCTCACTTGTTATTTTTTACTACAATGGAGGTTGTTTTATTTTTCCTGCTCTGTTTTATCACGGCACACAGAGCCTGTGCTGTGAAGGGAAAGCCGATGGCAGCACGCTAATAAGGATGAATGGGACTCCTCTGAGATAAGGAGACATTAGTGCTATTTCTGAAAGCCACTGTTCAGGGATGATATGGCTGTTATCATCCCAGGAATGCTACAACGTGCAACACACAGGTAGTGCATGTAGAATAGATATTATAGCACTGGTGAGTGTTTCCTCGTTGTCTCAGAAATGGGTGCAGCGTACTTTAGGAGGAAACACTCCGGTCAGGGGGCATTAAATTACCATTTCCAGCCTCACATGGAATAAAAATGGCAGGAAATAATGACCCATTTGAGTCCCCGTTTCATTCATTCATCAGCTCATTATATCACACTCAGACACATGATCAGTCAGAAGTGGTGACTAATGTTCTATACCGCACTGTAAATTCCCAAAATGCTATTATTAGACAACCATATAAGGGAGATTTGTGTCTGCTCTGGCTCCGCCCAGGAGACACTAACACAGGTCTGCTTGTTCTGCCTCACACTCACTTTCCCAGAATTCCTGGTATTCTTCATGGGCTGCCAGTGCTGATGTCACCACTTGCACAACTGCCATTCCATCATTGGGAGAGAGACTGTTTTAGTTTGGATACATTCTGTAATAAGGTATAAAAAGATTGAAGATAGATAGGCACTTTACCAATTTGGGAAATAATTCTTTTGCAGCAGCGAAGTGTAAAGGCATTCCAATCTTTAAAGATGGAAGAAAGTATAAACATAAGAAAATGAACAAAAAATATTATACTTATATTATTGTAGCTGAATTCCATATAATAACGTCAGGTCGGTAATTATAATTTCTTTGTTCAACAGTTTTTGAGATTTACTGATGAATCATCAATAAAGTAGCATCATGTCCCAACAGGATGTAATTTAGTTGAACCCTGGTCCCTTTCGTGACAGCTAAATATGCCATTAGCTTTTAAAGAGCACTTATCATGGGAAACTCACTTTTTCAGTGCTTGTGTTGGGCTATGGTATTTGTACCAACCCACAACCTTTGAGACCCAGTCAGTTTTTGTTGGCTGCCTCGATGAGAAAGGTGTGATCCATTCAGATCTTTTTTTCCCTAACTATGTCACACAAAGAAAATAAAGCGCCCCCCATCTGCAATTTGTCTACTAAATCAATCAGCTCAGACTGAGCTTTTCCTAGAGCTTAAAGAGAGAGGAGCTGAAGAACAGTGTTTTGGACAGAGTGAATCCATGTCACCAGACAGACGGTATGAAAGAACATGCAGGGATGAATGTGAAGACCGCATAACCAGTCTTTAATGTGAAAGCCAACATTCATGAACAGGTCATATTGCTGTCAGGGCTTATACCCACAAACAAATATGAACCTTATAGGCTCCTCTTGAAAAGAGACAAAAAAAAGAAAGATGGGCACCGGCTGACTGAATGAAAGGACTCTTTGCCTGGATTTACATCATCTGGGATCACACAGGCTTTCAATGTTGTTCCTCACCAGTTTGAAAAAGATCTCCCAGCCTCAACCCTTTCTTCCTAGGAAGCTGTCTCAGTCTGTCTCCAGGTTCTGCCTAGCATCTCCCTTTATGGGTCCACATTTGGCAGCAAGTACGACAGCCGGATCTGTCTCACATGTACAACATATAATCATCCAAAAAGCACTTTCCAATATGTGAGGGAAAGCTGTTAAATGATTTGCTCAACTTATATGAGCACACATCACATCATTGATCAGATGCTTTTGATGTAAGGAATCAGCAGCAGAGGGGGGGGGGGATGGTAAAAAGAGTCTCAATTGTTTAGCCAAGAAGCCCCCCATGTGGCACTGGGTGGTGGAAAGTGGCAGCAGAGAGCTGACAGTGTGGTTGCAGAGGAAGGGTGTGGTGGAGTTAGGGTTGCCGAGCAGCTGCTGTCTGGTGAAGCACATCAGGGACCATTCAGTAAAAAGGTCCGTGTACAAACGGCATGTCCCAGGCAGTAGATGTTTTATAAAAGGATCATAAAGAATGTATGTTCCTCCCCATACAGTGACACATTGTGCCTGATACACCAAATACAATCCCCAATTCCAATGAAGTTGGGACGTTTCGTAAAACGTAAATAAAAACAGAATAACATTTCAAATCCTTTTCGACCTATATTCAATTGAATACACTACAAAGACTAGATATGTAATGTTCAAACTGATCAACTTTTTTTGCAAATATTCACTCCTTTTGAATGTGATGCCTGCAACATGTTCCAAAAATCTGGCTTTGCATGTCAGAGCTGACTACCATGCAAAGCCACAGCCATATATCAACAACACCCAGAAACACCGCTGGCTTCTCTGGGCCGAGCTCTTCTGAGGTGGACTGATGCAGAGTGGAGAAGTGTGCTGTGGTCTGATGAGTCCACATTCATATTGTTTTGGGAAATCATGGACGTCATGTCCTCCGGGCTAAAGAGGAAAAGGACCATCTAGATTGTTATCAGCGCAAAGTTCAAAAGCCAGCATCTGTGATAGTATGGGGGGGTGTTAGTGCCCATGGGTAACTAGTAGCACATATGTGAAGGCTCCATTAATGCTGAAAGGTACAGACAGGTTTTGGAGCAACATGCCATCTGACATCTTTTTCAGGGACGTCCCTGCTTATTTCAGCAAGATATGCTGCCATATACTGCTCTGAAGGACATCAGCTATTTAGTATCTGTCTGCTAGCCGTAGCTCCAGACATGCTGCAACAGCGGTTTATATGTAACTCCTATTGCTGATTTTTATCAAAGAAAATGGACTCGTGCCATTTGTTATCACTGCTCTGAAAGAGGTTTGATTTTCATTTGAAACGACAGCCCTTTGTTTATATGCTTTGCAACAATGTGAGTGCTCAACCTTAAGTCCACTTAACAGTTTTCAATGTGAAGGAGGACAAGTCCTAAGTTTATTGGCTCACATCCCAGTAAATGTGCACTATGCATATTGGCAGAGAGTTTATTTGCAGCATTAAGTTGTTCTTCAGTCCTGGACATTATTGTCCAAAAAGCTCTATAACTAAAGATGGCACATTACAAGCCAGGCCACACTGTCTGTCTCTAATTTGGCATAGCCTGATGTATTTCATTATACATTAGATCAGGGGTGTCCGAATTATGGCCCGGGGGCCAAATGCGGCCCGCGGGCCATTTTGAATCGGCCCTCAGCAAATTCAAAAGGTATAATGGAATGCGGCCCACAAATGAAACTTGAGCTTGTCTTATATTTTACTTCTTAAATATATCTGTAAACATATGTTACACAGTAGTGTTCATGTGTTAATAAACCCAC
>NW_011344013.1:0-2163 GCF_000735185.1 Notothenia coriiceps
TTGTCAAGGGTGGTCGTACTCCCACCAAAATCACACTGGTGTTTGCTGTCCCCCTCTAGTCTGGGCACACACAAGCATTTTACTCTGGGCTCAGCAGGTGAGAAACTAAAGAGGGGCTTCCACATGTGGCAGACCGGGTGTTGGTGCTGCCAGATTTAGCACAATATGACACACACACACACACACACTGAGCCTTACCTCGTCCACATCATCACAGTTGAATCCGTCCCCGGTGTATCCGTCCGGACACGGCCCGCACTCCACGCCGTCGGCCGTCTCTATGCACCGTACATCACGGAAACACACACCTGGACCACACCTGGGTTTCACCACCTCAGTCCCCCCCAGCCCTTTGAAGGAAAGACAAAAAAACAAATTTTGTTGTGAAAATACTGAATGTACTCTTCCAATCTGAGAGTACCATGATAACAAAGGTATCCCAACTGTAGCTGTGAACATGACAGGATGTGTGATTACCTAGAAGAGCATCAGGACTGTTAGAGGCATATGATAGCTATGTGATTAACATGATGATTCAGCCTCTATGGAGAGAGACATATGACAAGCATGATCATTTCTGACGTGGAGCTAATCTGAAGTAAACATTGAATACTGCTTTCTATTCCTCCATCTTGTGACTGAGTAACTCCCTCTCTTGGATATCAGCATGTGAAGGACACTGTTCAGGAACTAGTTGATGCTCTGTATATGATGACTACTTCCATTCTGGAGAGGATCACAGATACATGGATCCTGAGATTTATTTTCAAGTTGGGGACCAGGGATTATTAACAATTTTAAGTATTCAGAAAAAGTCAAGACTTTGAGAAAAAGTCAACATTTTGAGAGAAAGTCATTTTTTTTGATTTTGAGAAAAAGTCAGAATTTTGAGAGAAAGTCAGAATTTAGAGATTTTGAGAAAAAGTCAGAATTTTGAGAGAAAGTCGAAATTTTGAGAAGAGTCAGAATTTTGAGATTTTGAGAAAAGTCAGAATTTTGAGATTTTGAGAAAAGTCCGAATTTTGAGATTTTGAGAAATGATTTTGATAAGCTGCTCTGTATGTGATGACTACTTCCATTCTGGAGAGGATCACAGATACATGGATCCTGAGGTTGAAGCTCAAGCCGGTGATGAGCGATATTTTTCTAACACATTTAAACCATCATCATCTGATATTTTGTTTGTTAAAGAAATTGCTGCTTAATAGAAGTTGTCTTACCGCAGGCCTGACACTCTGAGATGGTGTTTCTGAGGAATGAAGTCTCTTTGACCTGTGAAAAGGTGAAACATAAATAAGTCTGTATGCAGTAAAGCTGTCGGGGGGGTCAGGGGTGAGGAAGCAGGGATGAAGTGGTCTCAGTGGGGCTGTTAGTGTAACTCACCTGCTGAATGAGGACGTCTTTCAGCTCATTTATCACCTTCGTTAGGTCCAGCATTTGGTTGGACAGCTGCTTCGTGTTGACCCCTGAGAGAAAGGCACTGTTTACTTTGTGAAACTGAAGAAAGGTGAGAGGGGTTTCTGAGCCTGTTCTCAAGTGACAAACTGAGAAAACACTCGGCTGTCTCTGTAGACTTCTTACCCAGGGTTTGGACGGAATCTTTTTGTTGGAAATGGCAGTCTTGTATTGAAGCAACGTTCTCAAACGTGTCCCCGACCACCAGCTTGAGCTCGTCTAAACTCTCCTGTTGGAATAAAACAACACACAGAGGACAGCTTAGCCAATTTGGATCCATTTATGGGACGGAAACATTTCCATTATTGTATGGAAATAGAGTGGTGCAGGGATGTATTTTTTCACGTTAAACTTGATTTCACGTGACCACCGCTAAGCAACAGTAAAGGCGGCTAATGTTGGGCTATAAAGGAACTACAGCACGGTCACATGACTTCACGTCACCACCGCTAAGCTAAAGGTGGCTAATGTTGGGCTTGGTGACGTTTAGTCGTCTCGTTTAGACACTTGTCAACAGATGCAGTTTTAAAATGTAACACTGGAGTATTCACGGACGTATTTTATGTCGTAGAACAAAACGGTAAAATCTCTTCAGCTTGTGATAACCACAGACCTTATTTCAGGCTTACAACCAAAAACACAATCAGAAAGCCATTGACTTACAGACCAGACCAAATGCTGACTCATTCCAGCTTTAGGACTCATTCC
>NW_011344014.1:0-2708 GCF_000735185.1 Notothenia coriiceps
CTCCAACACATTGTACATGATAGGCTAAGTGGCGGGACATCTCTACGTGGCTGACCAATCACAATAGGGCCATCCAGCTAACCAATCAGAGCCGACTGGGCTCTGTTTTCAGACAAAGGGGGAAAAGAGGTGCTGCAGCACTAGCAGTATGAGAAAAATAAAGCGCTTTTTGAACATTAAAGCATGCAAACATGTCCAGTAAGCACAAAATACAAATTTGAACCTGAACATGAGCATAACATGTCCTCTTTAAGTTTCAAACACGCCAACTTCTGACTAGAAGCCAACCTGTTAGAAGAGACGGTTGTTATCCGTACTGAATGTGCTATGCTACGGTATAGGGATGAACAATGATATTGGCATTTCAAGGGAATTTGCCATGGCATGCGATGCAAACTGTTAACTGAGCAGGTGCAAGAAATGGTAGCACTTTATAAGACTACCCTTATAAAGGGTTTACGAATAATTTGTAATTCAGTTATTAATTAGGTTGTGAACACTTTATAAATCATTAATAAGCTTTTATAAGACATTAGATAAACAGGGCAACTGTGACCGGTTGCTTGCCAAATAGTGAGCCCACATTTATCTGTACTGCTAAGCCTCAAACTCATTAATAAATGGGAATGTGTTTTACACTTTACAATAAGGCTCTCTTTTGACAGTTATAAATGTTAGTAACTCGTAAATAAATGGTCAGATGCCAAGAAACATCAACATGGAAGGGGGGAATCAACTCGGTGAACAACAGATACCAAGGATGCTGGCTGATGAAGAAGACGAAGTACGCTAGGTAGCCAATATAAGGCTTCGTCATCTTGCCAACTAGTGAGCCTGTGTCGATGTATGAAAACTATGTTAAAACTGGTTTACAAATGGTTCTTAAGGATTAATAAAGTGTTCACAACCTAATTAATAACCTAATTATAAACCCTTTATGAATCCTTTGTAAGGGTAGTCTTATTGTAAAGTGGTACCAACTGTCAGCCTTGTTTAAAGTAAGGCTACTTTGGTTAGCTTGGATGAAGGGTTTGCTCCAGATCAGTTATATTAAAAAAATGTGCTTATGTGAAAAAGCCTGTTTTATATAAGGACATTATGCTTCCATAGTGCCCAACATGTGTGACCCAATGCAAGGTATGTCTGTCTCCACTGTATAGACATAATGCCCTTGGAGAATCCAGGCACCACATTACATATTCAACCCGTAGTACTCTTTATCGTAAGTCGATATTATCCATTTTTTATTCAGCTGATAGAAAGAACAAAGCCTTTTTTAATTATCACTTTCATTATTTTCTTATCTACTGGTAAAGGGTGCAGGCCTGGGTGAGATATTTAGACGTAGACCTCTGAGAAGAAAGGAAGAGCTGTGGAGGATTTTTCTCTCCATCTCCTTAAGTCTCAATTTCTCTCTCTTTCACCGCCGCTCTTGCCCTGGCATGGTTAATGCACTTTCTGTCTTCTACAACTAGAAATTATTGAAGATGTAAAAAAGAAATGAAGGAGTTTTTCGTGCGGTTGACCGTGGAATAGGATATTGATCTAATGAGTGACAACTCTGTTTCTTTCCTCGTCGTTGGCCGCTCTTCAACTTTGTGTCAGTGTTTGCTGGAGCGTTGTTACTGTTTTGTGGAGAAACTGTACAGTAAAAAAAGAGTCCCAGGTGCAAACAGCTCGATGTGATTGCACTAACCTGTGTTGTGATGAATAATAGATTTAGCTGCATCTCCTCCTCTCCTCTACCAAAAGTACTAGAATGCAGGATGTCTGCACGACCTCTGGTTCAGATATCCATAAACACCACCAGGATCGTAGTGAGATAAAAACCATATGACCTTTTAAAATGTAAAACTCCTAAAGTGTCTTCCTTAACCTTTAGAAGCAAGGACATCTTAACCCACACAGACACTGTATAAATATGCTCCCTAAAAACACATTTATTGACTTATTTCAGAGGAGGTTGGAGATGATGTTTAAAAAAAACATACTTAAAAGTCCCATGTCATGCTTTTCCGGTTATTACCCGTCCCCTTGTGTGTTATGTAGCTTTTTATGCATGTAAACGGTCTGCAGAGTCACAAACCCTCAAAGTACACCCTTTAGCGAGTAGTCCACTGCAGGGCCTCACTTTATGCTGCGTTTCCATTACAGTTTAGGAACTGGGGTAGTAACTATAGTAACGCAGTGTAGGCGGAGCCGTGACGTCATCTTCAATGCGAAACACAAAACCAACATCAGCCGTTAGCTGTTAGCCCTCAGAGCTCACAGCTCCTCATATCTGTTCAGAAACTAGACAAAGATAAACAAGTACAAACCACAGACTGTCTGTGTCATGGCGAATACAGTCGCTGGTTTGTTTATGTCTGTAGGCCGTTGTTGTGGGTGGGGACGGTCAGAGCAATCTCCATTCAGTATTTTAGTATTTTAGGTTTTTTGCCTGCCGTCTGTCTGCAGACTTGTCAAAGCATTAATTCATGGTTTTTACTAACCGGTGTCAGTATGTTGTTACTTCGGCATTATTTTGAAACGTTTATTACAATTAAATCATGGTCAAATATGTTCATTTTTTTGTAGTTGCCAGCGATTCTCTCGCTAGTTTAGCATACTCAGCACGGTTGTTGGCCCGGAAAGAACCTCGATTTTGGAAACGGGCCGGGTACGGCACGCTTAAACTGCGCTCCGCGCTGTAGTGGTAATGCGCCATA
>NW_011344015.1:0-4042 GCF_000735185.1 Notothenia coriiceps
CCAATCAGACAAGGCTCACTTCATGCCCCTGCCAACCTGTGATTAGTCAGGGACATGCCAAGGGAAGCCAGAGGCGGCTGGCTTCCCTTGCCTCACAATCCAATCAAATCACATCAACTTAGTGTTGCAGTGACGCGTCATAAAACCCGGAAGTAAGCTGCGCTCGGTTTCCCTCATGGATTTATAAAGACAAATCGACAAAAAAGCAATGGGATTTCTCCATAGGATTTTGGAAAATAGCTCGAAATAAGGTCAGTGGAAAACGAACCTGTTAGATAAATGCACGTTTTGTTCAGTCGGATAATATCCACATGTCTACCCTACTTTTATAATTTTTAAATCATAAATGTAATCCATAGAAGATAGATAGCTTCACTGCACCACTCTCACCACCGTTAGAAAGTAGCAAGCAACTGAAACAAGTGCAATTATGGAGTGTGGAGATTTGGAGTATTTAATAAAAAATAATTGTACTAAACTTCTGCTACAGCAGCAACTAAAAATGAAATCTGATGACAGGCCAATGCCCAAACTGGAGCTGTGTACAGAGAGGAAAAAGAGCGAATCGGACGTAAAACTTTAAATAATAAACAGCGGATTTCTAACATTTGACATTTCATGTGGCCGGACTGGGTCAGTTTCCAGGGCTGAATTTTCTCTCTAAATCTCCTGATTTAGTTTGTGAATGAATGCTTATTAGAGTTTCGGCTGTAGAGTGCGTGTGGACCTGTCGGTCAGATAACAGGCGTGTGTAAGTCCTGCATCTGTATGATACAAATGTGTGTAAAATGATACCGGGTGCTGTAATCACTCATCTGGTTACGTTATTACATTGACCACCACACCCCCGACCCATAAGAAAGGACGTATTATTGGCTTCCCCTCATTTTTTCCCCACGCTACTGCTGTTGACAACAAATGCCCGTTTGTTGACTCCTCTATTATCTGTGTATGTTTCTCAGTGAGTTGAGTATAGAGAACTGGATCATGCCCATGGTGTATGCGGGCCATGTGTCCTGTGTGGCCTGGCTGCATCCATACTGGGCCCAGCAGATCACAGAGGGGGAGCACAGGATGGCTGTGGGAAGAGACTCCTCCACCACCACCATCAGGTAGGAATACACACACCCTCATTAAACTCCTATCAGCTGTGAAGTGTGTATCTTTAGTTAAAGCCCCCACACAGGTGCTTCCCTTGTGTTCCACACTGGGCTTGTTTGTCAGTTCCTCCACTCTCATGTTAGCTTGCACCTGTTAGGGCATCACACACTGCAATGAAAGCTGCTGTTGAATTTTCCCAAAAAAATCACGTCCAATATCTTTTTCTAAATCAGATTAATTAACCTCAGGGTTAGAGTAAAGGGTTAAAGAATGATGTGAAAGAGAATGTATGCAGACTTTGGAAAAGAGACGGTCTATACACTGGGCGATGTCATTATGACAACCCTAACCCACAACACTACCACAGTCGCCCACAAACAGAACATGTTCCATAGATGGAATACATGTAGATACTTTACCCCATGCATTCTTATCATGTTGTTTCAGCTGGGCTTGTATAAACGTGGACAACAGTGAAACATGTATATCTTCAGTACCAAGGTTTGAATTCAAATACAAAATGGCAATTGTTGCTTCCTGCTTCTATTCATATTAATTGAAAATGAATCTCAATTAGTGTGATTGTATGAAACTATTTGAATAAATAATACTTTATGCAATACATCTTCTACTGTGCATATTTTTCTTTAAAGTTGGAAACATATGAGCACTTTAGCAAGATTTATGTAATATGACGGAAAATACTTATAAAGCAGTGTTACTTAAATGATCTGCGTTTCTGGGTCATCATCGGTTGTTTCCGTGAACGTACGAATGGTGCGTCACTTTCTCCTCTCTTCTGTAAAGCAATGACCCAGTGTATCCTGAGCTAAAGGGGATACTGAAGGGGATACTGAAGGGGATACTAAAACTAAAGGGGATACTGAAGGGGATACTAAAACTGAAGGGGATACTAAAGGGGATACTGAAGGGGATACTAAAGGGAGTATTGAAGCTCCTCTCCTATCATTTAATGAATTTGAAAGCTCTCATCATGGCTGCCATTTCAGTTCTTACGGGTCATTTCACTCTGTTAGGAACCCTAATAGCAAAAAAAACGATTTGCCTGTAACAAATGTTTCTAGGAGCTTTAAGATCAGATGTTTCCCTTTGGTTTCTCATGAACGTCACTTCCTGTATCTGTTTCTCTCCTTGTTGTGCAGGGTGACCAGCACAGACGACTACTTCCTCAGTGACGGTTTGTATGTTTCTGAGAAGCTGCTGGAGAACCCCAAAGCTCTGAGGCTGAACGTGGTCAAAGTCAATCCTGTTAAACGGAGCCAAAGCTCACTGACGGGTGAGGTCTAACACTGAGTGCAACATTAGAAGATATCTAAACAGAAATGTGAGGTGCCTCATTGATATATTCATTTCTATAAGGATTGTGTATCTTGTGCATGCACAAGTATGAATTTACCGAGGATGTACCTGTTCCTGCTGCCAGTCTGAGGCCTAGAGTCCAACACCAGGGAGGTAGAGCGAACCAACAGCAGCGTTGCAAAGTTGCTACTTTTTTAGATTTGTTCGTCTGAAATGTTGGTCACTAATTCCAGAACTGAAGTGATTGACTCCTTTCAGAGCACAGCCACTTAATTGTAATTTGCCTCGCTTTGAAAGCACACTTTAAGGTTGATTGGGTGATTTCATTCTCTCCTCAGGGAATCCAGGCCTCGCTGTGAAATACACATGCTTGTAAATTACCTGGTTACTTCTAAGAATGGGAGTACACTAAATAATAGCATTTATTTTGCTCTAACTCAAAAAACACTTTTCCTTTATAGGATATTTAAATGCTTCATCAGTTTTCAGGGTTCTTCTCCTCTGTATAATGTTATTTGCGGTCGTACAAACATTGAAAAAAAGATTGTTGCCTGAAATCTTAAGCCTTAACCGGATTTATTCAAGACTTATCAGTCATCATTCAACAATGTTAATATATGAGTGATTGTTTCCCTTTCTTTTAATCAAATGTTTTTAACACATGTGTTATTTACTAGTTTCTTTATTTCCTTCTCTATATCCAATGATTTTTTAGATCATATTGAAGATTTTCTCTTCTTTTACTGATAGGACATATTTCCATTTGACCCTGTTTTTGATTTGTTCTTGTGACATTCCAGAAGTGCAGAGTGCAGAGGACATAGACAGAGGTTGTGTTAAGAGAGGCCGAACAGAGTGCAGGGCTGAAGGGTCCAGCTGCTCGGAGCCCCCCCTCACATGTACTGACCCGCTGCGACCTGCAGAGGGCAGCAGCAGGTCGAGCTCCAATGAAGACGATGAGGAAGGATCCACCAGTTATGTTGTGAAGATAATATCTTCATTTCTAAGTGAGACAGAGCCGTATATCCTGGACATTGATTTGGATTTCTTCTCATGTAAGAATCCCTTCAAGGAGTTATACACAGAGGTACACATCCCACCTGATCTCTCTCACTGCTCTATAGAGGTACATCCCACCTGATCTCTCTCACTGCTCTATAGAGGTACATCCCACCTGATCTCTCTCACTGCTCTATAGAGGTACATCCCACCTGATCTCTCTCACTGCTCTATACACAGAGGTACATCCCACCTGATCTCTCTCACTGCTCTATACACAGAGGTACATCCCACCTGATCTCTCTCACTGCTCTATACACAGAGGTACATCCCACCTGATCTCTCTCACTGCTCTATAGAGGTACATCCCACCTGATCTCTCTCACTGCTCTATAGAGGTACATCCCACCTGATCTCTCTCACTGCTCTATAGAGGTACATCCCACCTGATCTCTCTCACTGCTCTATAGAGGTACATCCCACCTGATCTCTCTCACTGCTCTATACACAGGCTCTATAGAGGTACATCCCACCTGATCTCTCTCACTGCTCTATACACAGAGGTACATCCCACCTGATCTCTCTCACTGCTCTATACACAGAGGTACATCCCACCTGATCT
>NW_011344016.1:0-2805 GCF_000735185.1 Notothenia coriiceps
CCAGGTGAGCTTCAGGTAGCTACAGAGAGAGAGGTCACCTCCAGATGAGCTTCAGGTAGCTACAGAGAGAGAGATCACCTCCAGATGAGCTTCAGGTAGCTACAGAGAGAGAGAAGCTACAGAGAGAGAGATCACCTCCAGATGAGCTTCAGGTAGCTACAGAGAGAGAGATCACCTCCAGATGAGCTTCAGGTAGCTACAGAGAGAGAGATCACCTCCAGATGAGCTTCAGGTAGCTACAGAGAGAGAGATCACCTCCAGATGAGCTTCAGGTAGCTACAGAGAGAGAGATCACCTCCAGATGAGCTTCAGGTAGCTACAGAGAGAGATCACCTCCAGATGAGCTTCAGGTAGCTACAGAGAGAGAGAGGTCACCTCCAGATGAGCTTCAGGTAGCTACAGAGAGAGGTCACCTCCAGATGAGCTTCAGGTAGCTACAGAGAGAGGTCACCTCCAGATGAGCTTCAGGTAGCTACAGAGAGAGAGGTCATGCAGCTCAAATCTAAATGTTTTATTTCCAGAAACTATTCACCAATTTGATGGAAAGGTTTTCATGTGTTTTCCTGACATCTTGAAGACAGATTGTCAGTGATTGGTACTGATAGAGTGAAAGCTGAATACAGAGTAACCCTAAAGTAACTGCTGATGCTTCACATGGATGAGTGAAGCAGATGGATTTGGACACGGGGGTTTTATGACACTGCAGGAGGAGAGGATGAGTAGAAGGAATTAGCGATAGGGGTTATCTGTATATCCCATTGTTCTTGGTAGGGTCTGAGTTTCTGCATACCGTGCTGTGCCATGGGTCGACCAGCTGGCCTCACATGATGCTGTGTTGTCATGTGAATGATCTTTGATGTCTTCCTATAAAGAGAGTCTGTTTCACACAGAACAGGACGCTCCCTTTAGCGCAGACGTTATGCTTGCAAGCTTTAAAGGTCATGACCATTTCTACTGATCATAGTGCCATTGTTGAGGTCTGCTAGAATAGATGTACATTGTTCAATGCTCCAAACTCACATTAGTTTCTGAAACAGCATCTCTGTATAGTGTGTGTATTCACTCTCTGTAATAATAATTTATATGGATATTGTGTTTCTTTGCATATTTGCCTAACTCATCATTTACTCTAGACAGCAGCAGATTTTAAGTTGCTACGACACAAGTAAAGTCTCTGCAGGTGTTTCTGATCTGGAGATGCTTCTCTGTCTGTGTGTGTATAAGTGAATATCTGTGGACTTAAAACACAGCTCTGACTGTTTTTATTTCTCTGTCTCGTTAAGGTCCTGGACTTTATGACGATGGAGGCAGCGAGAGCTAATGCTAACGGTGACGCTCCTGAGCGAGGATTCAGGAACAGAGTGTGGGCGTTCCTCAGGGTGCTGTAAGAGGACCCTGTTCATTTACTGCTAAAGTGGATATCTGTGGACATTTAAACACATCAAGTGGACTCAGACACTGGGAATGCAAATCTTTAACGGGTTATCAGATTGTGAGGCTGCTGGTGCTTCCTGTAAATGGACTGTGCTTCACAAACGTCATTCACTCGTTCACATCCGTTCATACAGAGCAGAGCGCTACTGAGCAAAGCTAACAGTCTTTGTGAGCAACTCAGGGTTCACTATCTTGCCCAAGGAAACATCGAAACCGACAGCACGGGCTGGGATCGACCAGCAACCCCCTGAGCGAGGATTCAGGAACAGAGTGTGGGCGCTCCTCAGGGTGCTGTACTAAGACCCTGTTCATTTACTGTTAAAGTGAATATCTGGGGACATTTAAACACATCAAGTGGACTCTGCTATCGGCCTGTGAGGCAGTTGGTGCTTCCTGTAAATGGTAAATGTGCTCTTTATCAGGAGCCCCTCAAAGCGCTTTATATAGTACGAGTCATTCACCCATTCATACAGAGCAGTGCGATACTGAGGAAAGACATTTTTCACACCGTTGGAGATCAGGAACGATTCTGGGTTTAGGAAACATCGTCATGTTGACTATAGGGTCCGGGATCGAACCAGCGACCGCCTCCTGATTGAAGATGTGCGCCCTGCCCCAACTGTACGCGGCTCTGATGGTGTTCTCCTGCGTGGCCTCGGTCAGCGGGAACCTGCTGCTGCTTCTGTTGCTGCTGCTGCACAAGAATCTGCGCAGCGACACCTTGATCCTGACGCTCAGCTGCTGTTTCAGTGACATCACTCTCAGTCTCTCTGCCTTCCCATTGGCTGTTTACCACGCTGTGCCAAACCCCCCCGGCCCCCCCCCCAGTGATGGAGTCCTCTGTCAGGGAGGGGGTTTCCTGCTTCTCCTGCTCCAAACCTCCTCTCTGTACTCGTTGTTCTGGACCTCCGTGGATACGTTTGTGGATATCTGCTTTGCGTTGAGTTACAGCATGATAGTGACTCCGGGTCGATGCCGCTTGGTGCTTCTGATGATGTGGAGTGGCTGCCTGGGGGGGGCCGCGCTGCCCCTAATGGGGTTCGGACACTACACCTACAGAGAGGACAGATACCTGTGTGGGCCAGACTTTAGCCCCGCCCACACAGCGTTCGTGATGCTGTGGTTGGTGGGCATGTTTGTGCCTCTGGTCGCCATGGTTTCACTGTACAGTCACGTGGTGATCGTGGCGAGGAAACAAGCGAGGAGAGGAACGTTCATCTGCAACGAGATCAACTGCCACTACGTTCCTGCTAACATCTACCTGAGGAGCTCCATCGCCATGCTGTCCACCTCAGGTGACACACACACACACACACACACACACACACACACAGTCAGTCTTCTGGCAGGAGGATACAGTTTAATGATAAA
>NW_011344017.1:0-1652 GCF_000735185.1 Notothenia coriiceps
AAACTAAAATACTGCATGTGGGTGCACACTTACATTCTCTGTCTTACTGTTACATAAATCCCATGAATGTATGAGATTAAGTTAGCTTCATCATATCTCAATCACTGATTAAGTGAATAATAAAGTTTCCATCAGATTACTATCAACCTGTCACTCATTATTTTCAGGGGGGGTCGGGTTTGGAGGAACAGAGGAGACGGTGATCGCGGAAGCTTTTTCCTCCTGCCTTCACAAACTTTACACGTGTTTATCAACTGAAAATAGTAAGAGCAATCCAAGACTTGATTAAATCCACCAAAAAATGACGATAACGAGTGTTTTTCAAAAAAACACAAAGCTCTGTGTCTCTGAGCCGCTGTCACGTCTGTTCCTTGATCTCTGCGTCACCGACCAATTTGATATTCGTGTCACAGAAAACATTCAAAAACTAAAAATGTTTATTGTCCAGCCGCGGCCGAAAAATCAAGAAGCAACGTTACTACGCTATAATCGATAATCGAGCGGTGAGCTACTGAAAAGCTTGCGGGCAGCTTTTCAGTAGCTCACTGCTCGACGTGTTGGAGACCCCTGGGTTAAAGCTGTGTAAGTCAGGGAACTTTGAACTGGACACAGGGGTATCTGCATGTCTGGAGGACATGTGGGAGATGCCCTTGCAGAGGTGTGTGTTTCTATCTAACTACTACAATTTAAGTGTACAATAAATTGCAAATGTAGTTTTTCTTATGTCAAAGATGTTGGGGCTAATTTGTGTCATTTATTACTGATTATATACTGAGTGGTGTAGCCTAAGCATGATGCTCTACTTGAAAATGATGTGCTGTTTTGGATCATACTTATTATAAATATTTACAAACTACAACATATTAGTTATGTTTATGAATTAAGTGTTGCTGTGGTATTTTCATGACCACAGTAAGCTGCGTTTCGCTGATAATTGTGATAATTGTGCTAATGATATTAGCCCCACTGATACCTATTAAATGAGTTTCCCTCACCTATTAAGAGCTTTACCCTGTGATGTACTGTCACTTTAGGGAGGGAGAAAAGTCCCTGCTGTCGTCTCCTAAAAAGAAACACAAATTTACACAGTGGTGCAGAGTTTCACTTTAAAATCCACACACCTGTCTCCACTTATATTTTATAATCACTTCTGGAGAAAGCATTCTCTCAATTTTAACTTCCCATTGTATATTAATCAATCAATCAATCAATCAATCAATCAATCAATCAATCACTGTTTATTTATATAGCCCAATATCACAAATGTTACATTTGTCTCAGTGGTCTTCACAGTTTGTACAGAATATCAGTATGACAATACGACAACCTCTGTCCTTAGACCCTCACATCGTACAAGGAAACACTTCTAGAGAAACCCCACAGTTTAAAGGGGAGAATGGGAGAAACCTCAGGGAGAGCAACAGAGGAGGGATCCCTCTCCCAGGACGGACAGACGTGCAATAGATGCCGTGTGTAAATTGAAAAGATAATACATTTGCAACATAGGTAGTCCAAATGTTTGGAAATGCATGTGTGTATAATAGGAAGATGAATCCACGAGTATATCCATCCAGGACTTATGATCCAGGACCACAGCCACGGCTCAAGATCCAGGACTCGCAATCCATGACACAGGACCGCAGGATCATCCA
>NW_011344018.1:0-2329 GCF_000735185.1 Notothenia coriiceps
GCAGTAAATAATCTCCATCCACGTTATAGTCCAAGGTGGTATCTTTAAATGTCTATATCAGGGGTGTCAAACTCAATTTGATCGCGGGCCACATCAGCATTATGGCTGCACTCAAAGGGCCGGTTGTAACTTTAGGACTATATAAATATACATATATAAATATATATATAAAATAATGTATTATATTACATTATTGCCTCTGCATTGGATTATTATCAGAATTAACTACGTCTGAAAGCAGAAGTCTGGGGCAAATACTTGCAAGTCTCTTCAGTGAGAATGTCACACAATGATTTGAAAAGAAAAGCCAAATTCTGGAAAAAAAAGTCCAAATCAAAAAAAGAAATTATATTAAAAAAAGAAGTGACATTTAAAAAAAAAAAGAAAAGAAGTGACATTTAAAAAAAAGAGTCACATTCTGAGAAAAAAGGCATATTTAGAATAAAAAAGGTTTAATTCTGAGAAAAAAGTCTAATTTGAGATGCATTGTGGGATATGTAGTTCATAGGCAACGTGCTTCTGTAAATCATCATGTAACCGTATAATAAACATATAATATTCTTTCAGAGCTCTTATGGGGCCACAGAAAATGAAGTCACAGGCCGGATTTGGCCCCCGGGCCTTGAGTTTGAAACCCCTGCTAGACCCATAGGCAACTTTATTGCGTATTGGTGGCTTGACTGGTTTTATACTGAACCGCTAGTTGATATTGCTTTGTTGACAACAGGGAATAAATTGCTGTCAATTTTGATAATTGAGTGGTATGAGTTAGCAGTTTAACTCTTCTCTCAAAGTCAATGGGAAATCACCTTGCTATTGGCTGTAAGTCATGTGAGACGAAAAAGACCAAACGTAAGGGGCTTAAAGCCTCCAGATGTGATGCTTTTTTCTGTTTTCTGTTACTTTCCATGTTGGACTGTTAGAGAAAACAAATAATGTAAAGATGTCATCTATGGGTCTAACTTTTTGCGGACTGATTGATAGCCTTTATTCTTAGATAACAATTAGTCGCAGCCTATGCACTAGGTTTTCATATTGGATGACAACATTATAAGTCAATACATGTGGAGTTGAATATTCAATTCCACTGACTGCATCATCATAAAACCAGAATAGACCAGATAAATCAGCAAATGTAAAGTAAATGCAATATATAGTGGACAATATGAATTATTTAGCAATTTTTGAGCTCTGATGTTATATGAAATAAAAGTCAGAATGATGCATGGAACTCTAGAGTAAAGCCAAACGACTATATTAATAAAATATAGTAAATTGTCATGGATGTGTGCCTGTCACCAGGGAAAATGTCTAAAGTTCGAACTAGTTGCCAGAAAACTTGACTTGAGTGAGTTATGTGTGTATTCATGTGAAAGTTATCAGCCTGGTTTGCATGGATGGATATGAGGTTACGCTCACAAGAGACACCGGTGTAATGAATCCAGAAAAGGATTGTAAACCAACTGAGGAATCAACATTTGTTTTTTAATTCCTAGTGACTTAACTGCTGTCCTACAGAAAGCTCATTCTGCATCTTCAGAAAGAAAACGGATTGATTTCCCTGTTGATGCTTATAGGACTTTAGCTTAATCAAGTGTGCTATGCTGAAAATATAAAAAATAGTTCATTTGTAAATAAAATGTCTCCTCAGAGCAGATGTGTTTTAAGTTAAGGTAATGGATTAAATTACCAAGCCAGGCTGAATGTGGAGTCACCAGAGGTTTAAGTGAATGTGTCGTGAATCCAAAGTGGATTTTTCTGCCCATCAGAGAAATCAACATTTTTATGAGGTGAATTAATCCCAAGGTCATAATGTTTTCAAAATATGTTGATCTCAGTCTGCAATGTTAATGTGAAAGCAGCCGAGCTTAGCTGAATGGATTTGGTAGAATACACCAGAGGCCCTCAGACTTCTCAGCCTAGGACTCAAATTCAGTGAATATTGTCAATGTTTCCTGGAAAATAAGAGGAAAGGGAGGGAGTGAATGAAGAAAGGAAAGGTGTCAAGGAAGAAAAACAAGGAAGATCCAAGGATCCAGAAGACTGTAATTGACTTTTAGTTTATATGGCAACATACATGTTAAACAAGCAGATGAATGCAGATTTTGGATAGACTATATTTGAGTTATTGTTGGGGTTGAAACATTATACACTTATTTTTCACTCACACTTATCAGATTCTTTATTCCAAACTCAACACCAGGGTAAAAAACTAAATGAATCGGATATACTTCAGCTTAATGTTTTTCTGTTAGGAAGTTAAAGGTGGGGTAGGTAATTTTGGAGAAACCAGCTCGAGTGCGCTAGAATTTGAAAATACACAACCGGG
>NW_011344018.1:2368-4212 GCF_000735185.1 Notothenia coriiceps
AAAGCTTTTAGTCTGCTAACCCATCATCCAAGGGTCGTTTTCACTATAAGGACAAAATATATTTTGGACGGACACTATAATTTACAGTTTTTTACCATGTTCAATCTGAATTTTCTTTAAAATAAAAAACGTCTTTATTGAATCTGACTTTTCTACATCCAACTGACAGGTTTATCATTACTTTGAGAAAAAAGATGATTAATTTAACCCTTTTAGTCATTTGTTCTGGGAATGTCATTTTCGAGCCTGAAACCTGAAAAACAGGCTCGGGGTTTAACGGGTTAAGATATTCATTGTTATCGGGATGTTAAGAGCATTCCATGGAAGATAACAAAAAGTGTATCTCGAGCCGGTTTCTCAAACGTACCTACCCCACCTTTAAACAGGAGAACATATTTCCTTCAAACAACTGCATCATCAAAGCTTATTTCAAACAACTACATTTTTACATAAAATTGAACACATTACGATCATGTTAGAATTGACTACTGGAACCCAGTGTAGAAGCTGTAGACATGTTTCTTCCCAGTGTCGGTCAACAAGTCCTTGAGTGTAATGAACTCCAAATTGCTCCAGATGGGTTAATGTGGGAAGACAAACCTGTTGCCAAATCAATGTGCTCTGCCTGTTGGCTGCACTTTGTGTGGAGGAGGTTGATGTCCATAATCTATTTAAACCTGAAAGTGTGTGGTTATGAGAAGAACAAATAGTATAGGGAAGTAGCTTTTTTGTTCTTGCTGTGACATGCCTTTAAATCATTGATAAAAGTTCACATTGAAAGCTCATCGTTCATTATTCGCATCATTCATCAGGCAGGCATCCCATCACAAATGAAATTCTGTCTGCGTTCTTTAATTTTGTGCTGCTTGGTGTGTTACACTCTGAGTGTGTCTGCTTTCTCTTTTCTTAATTTGGCAGATGTGAAATAGATTACTCTCATCACTCTGATGCGCATGTTTGTATATGTTTGTAGCTTCCTGTCATTCCTTGTTTGTGAAGTTGTCTTCGGCTTCAAGGCAGCCAAGAATGAATCAATGACATTGTGCCAAAGACACAGATCACATGAACCCCAACAGGTGTGTGTGTGTGTGTTTGTGTGTGACAGAGTCGGTGTACTTAAGAGGAATCCTCTAGGAGCTAAAATTAGCCAGGTGCTAAGTTGGAACGGTGATGTATCCTTCCTGTCAGTAAAAAGACATGAGGCTGCAGGAGAGAAAAGAGAGAGGGATTTGGAGGCTCTGACTTTGACATTTTAAATCTTTGTCGTCGAGTTGTTTTTCTCCTGACACTTGTCACAGTGTGCGGCAGAAGTAGGTCAGGAGGCTGATGGCAGCTAAGTGATGCCTGCTGATTTAAAAAATAAATAAAGAATGCACTTACAAAATATTACTTTCTGAATGGAAACCAAGTATCAGTAGAGCCAGATGTGGAAGATTTAAATAAACTAGAGGGCACTAAGGGCACAGTTAAAGAGAGTGACAAATATGTCTCCCACGTGATTCAGATCAGATTATGTCAAAATGTAATCTTCCTTCCATGAGTTTTCTTGAAAGATTGCGCCTGTAGTTAATAACACATATCTCATCCATAATCCCTAAGATTCTCATTTCGTAAAGCACCCATGGTATATTTTACATGTGTTTGTTTAAAGGAGACCTATCATGCTATATTTGAATAATATATTGTAGGGCCATACCTATAAAACTACAGGCCTGTCTCTCTCCTCCCGTTCCTGTCTAAAACACTTGAACTTTAAACAACTCTCCTGTTATCTCCATCAGAACAACCTTCTGGATCCGCACCAGTCTGGTTTCAAGGCAGGTCACTCAACAGAAACTGCCCTC